>NW_010972605.1:1810288-1889389 GCF_000737465.1 Haliaeetus leucocephalus
GGGGGGGGGGGGTGAGTAGGATTTCATGTTTTGTGTAATTTCATGTGCAACTTCCCTTGTATTGGAGCTAATGACTGTGTAGCCCTGGGCTGAGCTGGATCACATAACTAAGCCATTGATAAAACTAAGCCACTGTCTCCCTCCCCTCCAGGCCAAATGCAGTTTTTTATTGGATTAGTCATTTGAGTCATCCTGTAACAACACCTTTGCTAGATCTGGTGTAAGTGGGACGGCCATGTCGTTAGGCTTGTTCTGGTAGCAGTCTGCTGGATTAGAGATAATGTTTCCTCCACAGTTGTTTCTTTCGGAAGGAGGGTAAATCAAAACTGTGCTACATGCACATGGGCTACCCAGGGTTTGCCTTTTCAAATCTTTAAGCAGAGAGCTGTATTTAAATGATCTCACCATTAGGTAAGGAACAAGGAAACTTATTTCTAGTTACATTTTCTCTTTTGCATCCTTTGATGAAAGCAACATCATAAATATATTGGGTTTTTCCTTCTTTTTAGAGAAGGTGTCTCATCTTAGAACAGTGCCTTGTAATAAAAGTAAAGCAAAGGGAGTTGTTGGACTAGTTCAAAGCTCTTTCTTCAATAGCATGCTTTGAAGGACACATCATGCCTACTGTTAGACCATTTAATATGATGGGCAGCTGAATGATGTGGAAATATCAGTTGTTCTACTTTCTAGTAAGTAATGCACCAGATCTTGTTTTGTAGCTTGCTGTTAATGGAAAGATGAAAAATTGTTTATTGCACAGGTCATTTTATTTGCACAAGATTTCTGAGGTACAAGTGCTGGGAGATTTTCTTTGTCAAACTTGGATGTTTCTTTGAAGATCACAGTGTTCTCTAACCCTACCTGTCCTTCCCTGTGAGGGAGCCATCTCTCAGCAGAGCCTTCAGACTTCGACACAAGGTCTTGCTGTCGCACCGAAGCCTGATGGCTCGGAGACTTCTCAAAGGTGGTGGTCAAGAATATGGCACTCTTTGGTTTTGCCACAGTTACCACTGATGACAAGGCCAGAAATACCGCCCTCCTTGGATTTTTTCCCAATCTGCCATATTTACGGCTGTTGTCCTTTTCCATATCATTTAGGAATAGGGTCTACGAATAGACTAAGTACAGGTTTGTGGTGGAGGAGTTGGTGGCCAGGTGCCCCATTTCTGTTCGCTGAACGGTTACTGCTTCTCACCTGCAGCACAGCCAGTGTCCCCAGCGGTGTGCTGCCCCGTGCTCACCTCCCTCCTGGCAGTGCCGGAGCCAGCTGGGAAAAGGCAAAGAGCCGTAACGTGAGGAGCAGCGCATACTGTTGGGCAGGCACCCAGCTCACTGCTTCAGTCTCCCACCCTCCTGCAGCTCCATTAAAAATGTATGTCAGAAAATACCGTTCTTTGTAAGATATCAAGGGGAAGGACACTCCTGAGAGTGACTGTGAATTGCAGACATCCCTGACTTCATCAGATAGTTAACTGCTGCTTCAAGTGCTGTATTCTAGCAGTGTTGAGCCAGTGCTTCTTTGTGTTTCATCCCATATGCAGTATTACTGCCACAGCAATGATTTTTCAGAAACATTGATACCATTATGAACAGTATCAGTAATTACTGCTTGTGTTTTTTAAGAATCTAGCAAGCCCAGCTGTGAAACAGGTGTGCACTGTAGTAAGCACTGTGCAAATACACAGCAAAAAGGGCTCCTGTCCCAAAGAATTCCCTTTCTCTTGGCTTGTTTTTATTTGGATTAGTAGCTTCAGACACTGCTGACGTTTCACTCCTGACTGCTCTATGCAACACTCCAAAGCTGGTGTTCAGGTGCTTTGAGAAGAGGTGGAAATGGGGCAGTGGGGAGATGGTACACCCTTAGCAGTTACTGCTCTTCATCAGCTTCTGATTGCGTGTGCTGGCAGGTGCAGGGCAGACTTGGTGTCAAGTGAGACAAAAGAGTTGAGTGAAGAGCAGTCTTGATTGCAGTCTTCATGAGGTGAGCCCCAAAACTTTTACGTTCTTGACACATTGCAGGCTGCAACTTGGACTTGTGTCATGTACACTAAGTGTGAAGAACCAGTGTAGGGCCAGCTGCTGGTAGGCTGACCATACCATGCAGTTGGAGAGCTTGGAGACACATACACATCAGCATGGGTTTACAGGTATATATGCATATTTACAGTATGGAGGGAGAGCGAGTATAATTTCAAGTACCGATTCAAACCCACCCTTAGTTGACTCTTTACACAATCTCAAAGCATTTATTAGTGTAATAAAACTGCAGGTGAAGTGAAAATACATCAGCTGACCCAAATCAGGTTCAAGAATTCTTTTTTTTAAATTTAATTTTCCTGAATGTGTATGACTTCCTGCCTCATTGCAACCTCACGTTTGCATGGCCAGCTTACTGACTCAATACACTGCTTTTTTTCCTGGTAACTCCTCAGCACCCATTTAAATTGCTGTTTGCATTGTGTGTTTTACAGTTTGGAAGTATTTATTTCTAGCAAGAATTTTACATTGTCCCTGTCGTCTTGGCTGCTAGCACATTACTACACATGTCCCTTGTTAAATGCGGTTATATCGTCTTGTGTTGTCTAATCTCATACTTCAGAACAGCTATTGAAACCTGCGAGTTTCTCTTAAGCCCTTAGCAGCATGCAGTGAGCACCACTGTCTAACACCAGGCTTTGGGCAATGAAAAACAGCATTCACATCTGCTTTCCCCCACCTTTAAGAACAGAAATAGATGTAGCACAACTGTTTGCAGCACCTTTGATCCAGGCCCTCTTCGCCATTTGAGAGCTAGTCCTGATCACTGGAACATGATGTCTTGACAGACGGTCTTTTCATCGGACGAGAAACTTTAAATGCATGGGCAAGATTTTACAGAATCTGTAGAGCTGGAGCTAAAAAAAACCCAAGAATTTATTTTTATGTATTCCATCCCTCTGGGAACAGTGCATTGGTGGGTATTTATCCCAGACATGTATTCAGCAGGAGGCTTCCTTGAGCTAATATGCATTAGGAGGTGGCTCCTTTAATTTCTTTTCCCTAAAATGTGTGTTAGCCTTTTCTAGGGCTGCCATAATTCTGCTTTTGTTTTTAAATACATCTTGCTTTTGGGGTGATGTTCACATCATTAAATTCAGAAACCAGGAGGTGTTTCTGCAGGTGTACTTAGACTGGAGGGGCTTGCTCAGCCTCAACAGCCTGCGAGGGTGGCAGTGGGTGCTGGGAGGTGCTGGATTAGGTGCTCAGGGCAATGGATAGATTAGTGAGGGTGGAGGTGGGTGAGTTCACAGTGTACAGCCTGGGGTGAAATGGGTTAGAAGTTGTGGGCTGGGAGGCATTAGAGGTTACCATGGGACCCATCCCGTACTTGGGCATCTCTGAGCAAGACCCTTGTTTTCAAGCAGGGGTGCACACAAGGGGCTGCTCTCTGCTCCCCAGTTCCCTCACCTTGTCCTCCTCCCCCCTTTCACCATTAGAAACCTGCATGGATCATTGCACCCTTGACATCAATGAATCTCTCCTCTGGCTCAGAGTTTTGCTCATGTAGATTAAAATACAAGTGCTGTAGGCTATGGAGAAGTATTTGGAGAAAATTTGGGCTGAAATGTGGTATGTTATTGCAAAGACATGCAAAGTAACAACACTTTTTCCTAAGATTTACTAAACTAAGTCTTGCAGACTTCAGTAGATTCTGAACAAATTAAAAATGACACTTTACAAGACATGTTCATTTGCTTCTTAAAATAAAGCACATGGGCTTTTTTTCTGTGTGTTTGGGGAAGGTCCTTTGTCCTAAAATAAGCTAAAATTTACCTCTATTAAGTTATTTTAAGATTAATTGTTTTACTAATAATTCAACACTGCATTTAAAGGCACTTCAGAAAAACAAGCAAGTTTGTACTCAAGCATATGTGTAAGCTTTTGTCCTATATTGCTGATGTCCAGCTGTGGTCTGTCTAGGTTTTAACAGAAATTCCACTATAGGACCAGTATGAATCCATATGCATTAAGAGAGCAGTGTTAACGGTTGCAAGTTTTCCCCTTGGATCCCTTTCCCTAATTGTATATCTTCCTGGTTTTTTTTCAGTGGCAAAAAAATGCATAATGCATGATATGTCTAGTCTGGAGGGCTTTAGTGTTTGGTAATGTATGTTTTTTATTGATGTAAAATAATTTTAAGATTATTCATGCTCCAGAGCTTAGTTATGCTTTCAGCTGCTGATGCTGTAAATTTCAGTATTTTTCTTCCAGTTTGGTCATTCTAGAAATAACATCTAAAGCTGTTTCCCACATCACAACTGAAGAGTTGTCATGTTTATTTAACCAGCTCCATCTGGCTTCCAGTAAGTCCCAAATTTCAGTTTTTCACAGCCGTGCATGGATTCCTGCCATGCCCACAGAATGCAGAGAAAATTTTTGCTAAGCCTGGTTTTGTTTGTTGAAAGAAGCGTCCTTTTTGCAGAAGAAGGGATTAAATATTTTTCAGATCATGCCCTACCTCACAGATTCCTCACTCCTTAGAGGAGAAAATACAGATCTTCTGGCACAGTCCCACTGCTGGCACCACTGCCTGTGGAAAAAGCTTTTCGGTGGTGTTTTTTTGGGCCAGGCTAGAGAGGATGAGGTCTATCAGTTGAAGCAGTCAATGCCAAGCGCTTAGCCACCATGCCAGCATGCCATGGGGGCCAGGAAGGTGTGGAGCCCTGCCACCACCTCTCAGCCCCCCGGGAGAGCCACTGCCCTTGGCCTTCAGGCAGCTCTTTGGAGCACTGGGTTCAGAGCATGGCCTCCACTCAAATAACAGTGTCCTCAGCCACGCAGCCTGCAGTCTATGCTTACCTTCTTAAAAACGTCCCTGCCACAGTTCAAAAAAGAAAGGGAAAATCTTTCTTATGGTCTTTCTGCAAGTACGCCACACCAGAGGGGAGTATCTTATGCTCGTGACCGAGAGCTCATACCAGGGCTGCAGACAGGAGATAACCACATACAGCACAGCTTAAATGCAAATTAAGCAGAAAAAGTACTTATAACAGAGGAGGTATTTTCTGACTGACTGCAATTGAAAACATCCCCTGCAACACCTAAGAAGGTGTTGTTAGAAGTTGAACAGAGGAAAGTCACGTATGCTTCTCTGATCTTAGGAATTCCAGATTTTATGTATAATGCAAGACACAGCTCCCGTTTCATTTAAAAAATGCAACAAAGTCTTTTTCCCCAAGCCTGCCAAATCCTGATATTTTAACTTGCTTCTAGTAAGAGTGTACCTTGACCCTACGTTCTACCTGACTGCCTGGTGAGGGGTTGGAGATGGGCAGGGGATGAGCCACAGCAGGCAGGGGAACATGAGAAGTGCCTGAACGAAATGCAGCGAGCAGCAGCCGTGCTCGCCAGTTGCATCCCAGCCCGCTGTGCATGCAGCAAAGACAGATGCGTCCAGGCACAAGGTCATGCTCCAGATCTGAATTGCAGAGATGTGTCAGGGCACTGCGGGGAGGCACGTTTGAAATGGCTTGTTAAAACAGACATAGGGAGGAAAGGACACAAGATAGCATTACTGCTGATGAACTGCATTTTTACTGTTTAATGGTGTTTACTACATGTGTGGATTCAGGCTAATGAGAAGACAAACCTGCTCCCCCAGCAGATGGATTGGAGGTTGTTCCCCTGGAATATATAGGCAGAGAGCTATCTCTGTTAGCTTGTTGCCTAGCATCACTGTAGGGAGTCCAGAAAAGCATTTCTTAAGGGCAATGTAAAGGGAGTCCCGTCACTGAACTGTAGTCATGTGTATGGTAAGAAGGGTAATCTGAAAGGAAAGAGTTAAGACATTACAAATAGTTGAAGGAACAAGTAACTTAAGTGTGATTGTAAAGGATGTGAAAAATGTCCTATCACTAACATCTTGTGAGAAGATAAGAGCTGTATTGGTCTGATTGGTTTTAGTTATAAGAATAAAGTATGTATGTAATATTTAAGGCAAAGAAGGTGCTCTATGGGTAATTGAGTCCAAGAAAATGAATGTCTTAAGATGTATCTTGGTATTTGGTCATTATATGAATCTACTTTGGGTAGGTCTGTTCTGGGTGATACTTCATTTTTGTAGGATGTGAGTGCTTTAATTAGCTATTTGGAGAAGGAGGACTGTCAATTCTTTCGCTGTGTTTTTCTTCTAGCTCTTACAAGACTGCATTAGGTCTACCTGGACATGTGCTACTTTGAAATAAGCTTTTAGATTCTCTAGTACTCAATAATTAATTTGGGGGTATCTGTAGTGTAAAAGCAGAATGGTATGGCAATTCTCCTTTTGACATTTCACAAAGATTGGGAAAAGTGATGTTTCACTAAGTCCAATTTCTTAATGAGGTTATTTTTCTGATGTTTATGTAGGCTTAAATTGATCTGACTAGTTTTCTAGTGCTTTCATTTTTTCCCACTACTGCTATATATTTATCAGTTATTCTCTGAAGAACACCATCTGATTTTTAAGACTGTGAAATAGGCATGTTTTACTAACCTTTGCAAGCTACAGCCTTTAAAAAGTGGGGGGTTTTTTAAACAAGAATCACTGTTCTGTAATTTTTTTAATATGAAAAAGCTTTTATTTTATTCCTTTTCATTTATATATATATATATGCACACATATAAATACGTTTACAATGAGCCTTATACAAATCCTTGTTATTAAATCACTTGTTAAAGTACAGTAGTCGAGTCTACATTGTCCTCACAGTTCAACTATTTTGTTTTGTTCTTTACACAGGAGCCCTTACGAAAGTAAAGGAGAGTAAGCGGCATGTGGAAGAGGGGAAGATGGAGCTCCAAAAAGCTGAGGGCATTCAAGAACGCTGTAACATTATTTCTTTTGCGACCCTAGCAGAAATTAATCATTTCCACAAAATTCGTGTGAGGGACTTTAAATCACAGATGCAGCATTTCTTGCAACAGCAAATACTCTTTTTTCAAAAAGTGACACAAAAACTAGAAGAAGCTCTTCACAAGTATGACAGTGTTTAATCTCTGATCTTTGATTTGTGGACTTCCCTTAGCATGAACATGACCCAGGTGGCAAAGCAAATGCTGCTGCTGCTGAAGAACTCTTGCCAGTGGTAGACGGTGGTACAAGGATGATTTTGTTCACCTGGAACCCCAGTTTAATCTCCAATTATGTAGAAAGGAAACAGTTATAGGGCTATGTAGTAGAAACAGTACCACGCATTGTAACTAAGTTATACTGTGTATGCCTACACTACCATTGTAACTTTTTTGGAATAATGAGTATACTATTTGCCTTATTGCTTTTTGAAATATGGTATTTTAGTGCATACTTTGTAGACCTCAAAACCCTTTGGGTCTTTAAGGAAGTTGGCTAGATAAAAGCCTGCTTCAGATGCCTTTTTACTTTCCTAGATTTGGGTTTCCTGAATTCAAATGATTCTCTGTTTACAGACTCCTACTAGAGCAGCTATGTGATTCTGTGCCTTTAGACTCTATTTTTCCTTTTCTAGTAAGTCACATTTTTATGATTGAATGAATGGAGGGTTGATGCCTATGACAGGAACTGATTATGAAACCTCACATTGATTGGAAAAAAATCAGCTGCCATCCAGTTTGCACAGCAAGTACTGTCTTACGACAAATGTTGGCTCAAAAAGGAGGACTTAAATCTATTCACACTTTCCCTGAAAGTGGAGACTACTTGTTACATGTACGGGGATGTTAAGCACATATACAAAAATACGGCACTTAATTCCCTTTCTGAAATGAGTAATACAGTGAGGTTTGGTTTTTTGTGGTTTTTTTTAGTATATAGCATTACTGTGAGTGGAAATTTGAAGAGCTAGCCTAATAAAAATTATATGTATCAAGGGGATATTAATGCAAGCTATGCGGCTGCAACATTTTTTTTAAGTTTGAAATTATCTGCTTATTTTTCAGTTGCTGATTCAGTTTAACTTCAGACTTGCATCTACATTGCCAGTTGTCTGAGTTGAAACTCCACTGTGATTCATTAGTTTACTAAGTTACAAGTTTTCAGGGATGTTCAGTAATATATATGATCTGAAATAAGTCTTGGCTGAACTGACTTGGAAAACAGGTGGCATTTTTATGTTTGTAACACTCAAGAATTAACAATTGTCTTAATTTTTGTATAAATATTTTTGACAAGCAGGGTGCATTTATATATATGTAAACACTATCTTTTAAAGAGTTTTCTGGCTTATTTCTCTTGAATTAAGTCTGAAGTCTGTGTTTCTTACCTGTTGGTTTCCTTCTTATAGGTCAGTATGAAAGAGGGGGTTTATTGATCCTATCTTTTTTTCTCCTAAACTAAAATAACAAAACCTTCCAAGGAAGCAAAATGTTTACTTTCTTGTTTTGAATTAAATTAATGAAAGATAGCTTAAACAAATGAAAGCCTGGAGAAGGAAGTTAAGCAACAGTTACATTTAAGTACAAATCATTCCTCACCTGTGCAGCAGAAATGTGCAGTTCTTTTGCTCGATCATGTGTGCTTCTGTAGCTTAACCCCACACCTGTTTTAGAGGAATAAGTGTGAGAATGTAGTTTTAGTTTTAAGATTCATCCACAAATGCTTGGAGATTGCTATTTTGCGCAGGTTGTATTTGGCAGTGCTTCTCGTACATACCCAAAGAAGTAAAATACAGAATAACAAAGAAGAAAAAAACAATATTTGTAAAAGAAAGGACAATCAGTGACGAAAGACTATTTCCAGGCTATTAAAGAATGCTGCAAACAACAGGGTTGACCATAAAATAAGGACCATAGTCATAGGGCTGAGTTGCTCTTTATCTTCCTCATGGTGTCTTGTTCTACATTCAAAACTCACCACTTCCAATAACAGCTCTTCACAGCAGTACTCCAGCTTCCCATATGTCGTCTAATTATGTGAGATAGTGATGAGCTAGGTTTGAGCTGAGTTCCATGGATTATGTTTGCTTAAACCAGATACTGTTTTATTAAATGTCTTTGCAGTAATTAGATCAGACTGCAATCAAACTAATTCTACATGGAGGTATTAAGACCTGTTCAGAAATTGATCTTGGTCCAGCTGATGTATTCTAGGAGGTTAGTGTTAACAACATGTACACATCCAGGAGGAAGATAAGCTGTGATATGCATACATACATTATCAGACAGGTACAGTCTTCCCAAATAAACTGTCATGGCCTTCACCTTACTTTCTCATTTGTGAATTTTTGGGGTGGAAGAAAAGTGGGAGTGCTATTTAGTTAAACTTGATGTACCGAATAATCTTGACTGGAATCCTGGATCTGAATTGTTGCAGAGTTCAGGAAGGTTCAACTCTGCATTCATATTATTAGCATCTTCCTTTTTTCCTCATTTATTATAGAGTTGGAGTTAAACTGATGTAGGGAGCCTGAACTCCATTAATGCTTACTGCACTATGCGAGAACTACGGTTTTAATTTTATTTGGAACAAGTATGACATTGACCACTCATGACTGATGAACTACTGGATGGTGTGGTCTGAGATCCGAATGTACTCTACAATAAAGTGAATGTATATTGTGTGGGACTTTGGAAGCATCAAAGGAAATCTAACAGAATCCTTTTAAATAAATAAATGTGGAGGAGAGCAAATTAGCTCTATAGTATAATGTTAATGCCTTTGTTTTATTCCATTCCTGTAATTTGGTTTTGGTGCATTACAATTTTTGCATTGAAAAGTAGTTAAGTATCTGGTGTGCTTGTTGGGTGTTAGAGAGGTTGAACTGAAAGCTGCAGGAAGACCCACTGAGGTATTGGTTTCTGTTAAAGTGATGAATCCAATGAAAACTGTGGAATTAACCCATCAGGGGAGTATATCTACTCAGAATCACCAGCAAGTGGAGTGTGAATAATGTTTTTATTCAAATTGTGGGGTTTCATTTAGAAATTAAGAACCTGCTAAAATGATGAGATCAGTTTGTTTTCTAGCCTTTTTGTGTCTCATACCTGCAGAGAGGAGTTGCCTCTATTTGTGACTTATGCATGTTTTCTAGATTCTCTGCCAGTTTCAGGGTCCAATGACATGGTACGCTTGATTTAAAAGTGTTGTAAGACCCATCTTAGAGTGATCAGTAGGAAAATTATGTGGTTATGAAGCTTTCAAGACAAGTGCCAACAAAATCTGAAAAAAACCCTCAAAATGGAAGAATATGTTGCATGTAAAATTGGTATGTTTTTAGAAAATGTTAATCAACTGCCTACACTGAAAATACCTACAGTATTTGGTGAGGCACAGGTATCTTTTAGGTGAATTACAAGACCCTGTTTGCAGTACCTTATTATTTTGCCAGAACTTCACTATTCCAGCTGACATCTTCCATGCTCCAGCCTGAATTCTTCTGGGAAACTTAAATGAAAGTTGTTCAGCTATTTCTCAGAAGGAGATCATAAAAATAAAAAAAGGTTTTTTCCTCTTAAATTCTCTACACAGTCTGGCTGGAAAGCTCGAGTTCTTTCATACCTTGGAACAAGGACTTGAAATTTGGCAGACTCATTACCTTTTGCATCCTTAGATATGCCTGCTCACTGCCTGTGAAAATTTGTCCAAATATTTCCAAGTTAAACTAAGGTTTCTCCAGGCCCTACTGTGGTCAAGTTTGACAGATAAATTTTCTGTAGCTCCCCTTTGCTCCAAGCAGTCTTGGTTCTAACCTCAGTCAGCAGTGGCTAAGTGAGACTTTTTCTGTAATTGTTTTTCACTTCATCCAGAAAGTGCTGAACCTCCCAGACCAGAAGCTGAGTAAAGAAGCTGTCGGTCGATCCTAGCGTGGCTGCTCTTTGAGCCTGGCCACAGGAGGAGAGAAGCAGGAGCCTGGAACACAAGTTTGAAGTTGGGCCTAGCAGCTACAGCAAGGTGGAGGTCGGAGATGGTCAGGGAGGAACACATGGGAACAAAGATCAGAAAAGGGCGAGGACAGAAAGCCCTGTGACTACAAAAGCCTGTTCCTCAAGTCCATGATTATACCTTGGGCTTCCAAAGCATCCTGTCCTTTTGCTGTTACTAAATAGCCATAATGAGCAGGCACAAAATGGGTAACAAGTTCTTCTGGTGGTGAGGGTGGCAATGTTTTGCTTCTCTCATTAGAAGTTACTTTCTTTGCTCATGGTCAAAGGTCTGATAGGGCAGTTGAAAAGTTTAACTCTTTCGATGAACTGTAGATTTGGGGGCTGAAAGAGCTGCTGTAATGCAAACTCTGTGAGGCAGCACTGTGAGTGTCAGTATGGCTCCATATGTTCTATTATCTGGTTTTTTCTTGGGCTGGGGAGAAGAGGGAATCATTTTAGGAAGTTGCACACAACAAAAAAACTATATTAAAGAATGATAAGATTGATCATTCAATGAAAAAAAAGGTTAGGAAATTTCAGAATTAAAGTTGCCTGGGTAACTAATATATCAAGGCACATCATGATACACAGTCACATAAGTGTTTTTCCACAACTTCCCTGCCTCATTCAGTGCACAGGATATACAGCAGTCTGTTGTCTATATAATCCTTACTTCTTGTGCAGCATCAGTTGTACTCTGCACAGTGAGAAAGAAGTAAGGGTCTCCCTCAGCCTGCAGAGTGGTGCTCAGAGAACTCAACTCTGTTCCTGCCTGTACACAAGTTCTTCTATGCAATATAAGCCACAAAATAAATAATTTGTGTGATGGCTGTACTCTCCATTTTATGTAGGCTTGAGTTTAAACCCAGGACTTACTCTGAAAAAAGTGCTGGGCATTCACAGTTTTTGCTGAAGGTTATGGACATTCTGCTTTGAATAGAGAAAATTCTGCAAAATGCAAAGTGCTCTGGAAAAAAATAATCAGGAATTCATTTCTTTAAGTAGATCAGCACAAATTAGAGAACACTTGTAATCTGTCAGCTGTAAAAGGGAATAATAAACCCAGCTCATTTTGCTGGAATGTTGTGAATATAAACTCCTTGAAATAGAGTTTTCAGATGCTGCTTTATTAAAGTTTAAACATAAACCTCAAACCCTCCTATGGAAATCGGTACTTAGTCTTCAGAATGAGGTGTGAATATTATTTGGGAAGTAAGGGATGGGGCAACGTGTAGAGCAGTGAGGTAAAATAAGCCTCTAGAGGAATCTCATTCAGGTGCTGTTCATTCAGTGAACAGAAAGAGAAAGGCCTTCCCAGAAAAATCATGTGTGATCATGATGATGGAGTCCATTTGTGATGCGTATGCAGAGGGAAGCTGAATTAGTCACACGGGTTACCTTACTTCTGGCATTTCCTAAGTTTTGAGATTCTGCTTTTGTAACTTCAGTAATTTCTCAATATAACGCAGTGCAGTATATCATGTGCTATACATAGAAAATAAATTGTGTAATATATGCAAGTAATGTAGCTTCAGTATACTTCAGACTCATGCAGTTAGCAGCAGAGCTTAGGCATGCACTGAGTTAATTTCAATACATATGACTTAGATACAGTAAAACTCTTGATTTTCTAAAGTTAAAAGGCATCTCCCATACCAAATGCCTGATAGACTTGGAGCTTGGCAACTCCATTTAAAACTAAGCACTTAATTTGGTTCCACTCTGAAATCAAGGAGAATTTTTTTTTGCTTGACTCCACTGGGAAGAATATCAGGCTCTGCGAGTTGAAATTACATCCTTCCATCAATCCAGTAGCATTCAGTCCAGAGTATTCCCCTCTGCTGATTTACAGTTGAATCTAACCTACAGAATTTTGAAGTTGCCTGTCAAAAAGCTCTTTCCTGTAATTTTAATAAAAATCCACTCCTGCTGTTTTAGGGAATATGACATTATAATTTGAAATAAAGAATCAGAAGGGACATGTGGGTTTTTACTGGTTTTAGTTTTAAAAGGCATTTCTAAGGAGCATCAAAATATTCTGTGAGAAGATAAAATCAGGAATTTTTAATTCCATCTTTTTTCTCTTTTGATCCCTATAATTGACAGTAACAGCTAAGTTTTTATTGACAAAATAATGCTGCACATGAGGCATATAACATAAATACACAAAAAATTAAATAGCTGGGTGAGGCAGTACAAAGTTTTATTTGTAGTGAGTTCAGGTGGCATTTTTTCTCACAGTTGGTAGTGATTGACCCCATGCTATTTTTTAAGTTTTTCCTTTTGGGGAAAAAAGCAAGAGTCAGTTCTTTCATTAAAAATAAAGGTAGTGAAATAATATTGTAAGAGTATCCCCCCTCCCTTCCATTTTTGATGACTAGCTCTCAGGTACAAGTAGTAGGAGACATTCAGTTCCTTCTCTGACCTTGAGGGGTACTCAGCTGGCACTCTCTCAGGAGGGTACCATTCTCATCACCTCTGCCCCAATGCTTCTTAAGGTGAGGAGGGGGAAGAGCCACAAGTGCCAGTTTCAGTTTCTCAGCTAGTTTCTGGTCTAGTTGCATATACGTGAGCAATGTTGCAAAACATCACTTGCAAAATAAGAAGTGTCAGACTCCTCCAGTGCCATCCTGGCAGGGTTCTGCCACATTTGGTGGCTTTCCGTTTTGCCTCCCTCAGAGAAATGTTGCAGACAAGATGAGTACCCTAACTGTTAAATTGAAGAAATTGAGGACCATGCTGCTGATTCAGTTGCCATGTCGAGTCTGTGCCAGTTTTTATCTATCATGGGTAGATTTCACTTCATACAATTGTAAGGAAAATAGGAAGGGTTTTTCAGAGCTTAGTAAGTGTTGGGAATGCAAGCAAACATCTTATTTGCTTGCATCCTTGTTCAGGATCTGTGAAGCAAGCTGTATCAAAGGGAAAGTCCCTGCTGTCAGAGTGTTGTAGCAGTTCAGTGTGCCCATTAGCTACAGTGTAGAAATCCAGGCTCTCCACTAGATTCATGCAAACAAGACTGAATGTGCTAATGAGGGATTGCTAGACAGTAAGGAAAGTCTGTCTACTCAAGCTCAATTACCTTCTTCATCACAGCCTTTAATTTCAAAAATTCAGCGTATACATTTTCTTTTTTTTTCTCTTCCCCTTCCCACTGTCTCCCTAGGCCTCGCTTATGAATAAGCACAGGCAGTTGCTCTCAGGCAGCTTGGGCTGTTCCATAGGCAGCATCCATTCACAAGCTGTGTGCCAAAATGCAGCTGGATCTCTGCCTTGATTAACGCAAACAATGTGTCAGGGGTGCCTTTAAGTTGAATTTTGAGTGGCATGAAAGTCAGATGGAAAATTGAAGTTATGATGATACATGTTAAACCCTGAATAAAAATGTGGCTGATGCATCACTGTACAGAGGTGAGCAGCTGGACAGTTCTGCTTGTCTTTTGCTCCAGATGGTTGTGAGCAATGACACTTCAGTCTCGCAGTGTCTCGAATAGGTAATTTTCCAGGCTTAGCTGTCCATACCCCTGCAGCACATGCAGTGGTGAAGAAGCGTGCCATAGTTCAAGAACTGATGGGTCACGCTTTGAACTATAGTTAAGGAATGTGTTTGGCCAAAAAAGTTGAGCAATATGCATCCCCATGCCTGGGGGTGGGGAGGAAAGAAATTTAACTGCTCACAGTAGTAGCCAGATAAAGGGCAGACTGCACCTTGGAGCATTGCTCAGTGTACCAATGTGGTGAGAAAAGCCTGTGTGGAATTTGTTAGGGCAGGAGGACAGGAAGGAAGGAGGAAGCAATTGCCCTTCCTCGCAGTCTGAGCACAGACTGGGGAGCTGTGTGTTGACAGCCAGACAAGGAAGCTGGAGGATGCTGCAGGTTTCCCTTTGGACCACTCAGATCACGAGCGCCCATCCAAAGGGTGAAGTATCCCACAGAAGGCAGCTGTGGCCACTTTCTCTTTAAAATCCATTATTGCTTGCTGTAAAATACAGGAGCAGCCCCGGGAGGAGGAACGTCTGGCAGTAAATGCTCAAAGCAATGGGCTTCAGGGTCATCTCACAACCTCCCTTGGCATTCTTCTGCACTTGGAGACAATGAGGGAAGGAGCCCTAGCTCACACTGATCACAGATGCTTGCTCCTGGGATATACGTGCCTGAACCTCTGAGGCCAAAGGAGCTGGGATTCCCCTCCACGTGGGTGAAGCCGCTTCACTGCTAGCCAGGGCAGTGTGCAAGAGACAGTGGCTGTCCCACCAGCCTCTGTCAGGGCTGAGCTTTACCCTGTTCTTCAGGAGGACACACTGAAGGTGCCCACCCGCCAAAGAGGACTCTGGGCTGTAGTTCCCAGGTTATACAAATGTTCATCCGAGGCTGTGTAGGAAAGACGTAGGCTCTCAAGGGGGCCGTGCTGCCTGTGACCCCAGTGCTCATTCCCTCACTGGCTGCTTCTAGATGTCCTTTTGCTTGTCTCTATGGGAACTGTGTATGCAAACTGTGCAGGCACCCAAGTCACCCGATGCAGAGGTCCCCTCTGCGAGCCAGGCGCCTTAAGCTAGGCTTTCAGGATCTGCATTCCTTGTAGGCTCTACCCTTAAATAGTTGTCTACTTGGAGAGTCAGGAAAATTTGTCCAAATTAGATCTAAAGTAGATTAGCTAAACCATGTTAAAGCCTTGTGTTCATGTACTCATTCAGCATTCATGTTATTTCCATGTAGCTTAATTTACCCAGCTAATGAATTAAAGCAAATCAAATTAAGTTTACTTTAATTCTGAACAAGAATGCCCAGTGTTCGCATAGGGAGTTATGCAGCTCTAATAACCTAAATTCCCATACCTAGCTGACACATGAAAACTAGTCTGAAAACTCCTGCACAGTAAAGCCCCCAAATAGTTTGCAATGCATTCTGGGATTTGTACAAAATCTGAACACCTTTTCTCACTCTTCACATCTTTTCTAAACTGGGATTAGAGGCTAACATTGCTCCAATAGGAGCCATAGCTGCATATCTACAGGAATCCCAAAACCAGAAAAGGCAGGAGGGGAGAAAAAAATGCAGCTATCACTCGGTACATGCTCTTCAAGCCTTCACAGTCCTCAGCATTGCTGCAAATACACTACCTCGTGTGTGAGTCATGACATGCCTTCTGCCCTTCCCACTGTACCATGCCATACTTCTGCTAACAACCCTCCACTGAACCTCATTCCCACAGAGCAGTCACCATCCCTGCTGCCTAGAGGAGGAACAAGCCTGACAAAGAAAAAAAGGCAAAAATGGGCTGGTAGTATTAAACTGGCATATAGGGTCTGTGATTTGTAGCAATTGGCAAAGTTAACTGTGTGTAGGTAGGGTGGTTCATCTTTTTCCTTATTATTGGTGCATCAGGCATGTTCTGTCTGAAGCAACTCTATTTTTGTATAAATTTACTATACATATTTCTTTTCTACATTTACTTTTTACTCTGGTTTGGCAGGCTGCATTCTTAGAACTTGCATTAAACATTCATGAAACTCTTTTTCAAGATTTTACCTGTTGGATACTTTTTGTCTCTCGTGAATAACTGTCACTGAGGTATTGTTTCAGTGGTGAATTTGAACTCTTTCTTGGCTCATTTTTAATTCCTGCTCAAAGGTTTGCAATTTGTAAGTAGTCTGACAATGAGCAGAACAGTAAGAAGGGGGATAACCTTGTTGGTTTTTTATTCTCTATCTCAGGGTCCTGATGAACATCAAGAAGCCCAGAGTGGAGGTGTGTCCCAAATTGCAGTGAAGCCAATATACGGGCTGCTGCAGCGAGCTGCAGAACAAGAATGTTTGGGACTACATTCAAGGAGGCACTTAGGCACCTAATTCCCAAATTATGTGCTTAAAATACCTTCATCAGCCACCACTCAATCCTGGAAGTGCCTAATTCCTTAACCACCTACCCTTTCAGGTTTACGTTCTTGGGGCTGTTTCAGGTGCACTTTGCACCTCCCTCAAGGTTGCTTAGGTCTTTGTAGGGTCAAGCAGCTCAATGCTTAACATGCATCTAAAACTCACCAGCACGGATTAACTTGGCATTTCTCTGCCTGAGTTTCTTAGAGTTGTGATGGTTGTGCTAGAGGCCATCTAAAGGAAAACAAGAGCACTTAAGTGCCTGAAAGTGAACTCTGACACACCTTTTACTAAGCATCTGGTCCCTGAGTGCAGTGCCCAGAAACTGAAACCCTAAACTCGATTCAGTTTCCTATGATTGACCCTGCAGGCTTTTGTCTGGGAGGAGAGTTCATGGCTGCAGAGGGATGAGTCCCAGGACCAACATGCCAAGGGTGAGACCCGAGACCTACTAGCTAAGCCTAGAGCCTCTCTCTAGGAAATTCAAAATACAAGATGCATTTGAACTCATGCAGCTGGAAGTGCTGGTTATTTGGTTTGCTTTAAACCGTCTTTGAATTGAAGGTGGAAATAACCTGAAAAAACGTGGGTAGATGGCAAGACTTCTTTCTTCTCAGGAAGCAACCTGATCAACAGAGAGAATGTGAACGATGACATGTTGGGGTGTGCGAGCTCTGCAGACTTGGGGGAGCCCGTTCTGCTTCGTGGATCCCAGGTGGATTTAAAGAGGATCTGGGAAATTGCAGGCTGAGGGGAGGCTGGTTTTACGTGATGTTGACCTTGAGTAGCCACTGACCATAGAGGGGTTTCAATCACATTTTCAGGCTACCCACCTTGCCTGCCCAAGTTGTGTTCTGTTTCTAGCAATGGACATCACAAGGAGTTACTGAGGGAAGAAATAACCCATTGTTTTTTAGGTCCCTGCTTTGAGCCACTTTTTGGTCCTGAGTAATTCTGTGTGACAGCCGAAGTGAACCTCGCACATCACCAGTGGGGTGCCTGCGGCCACTGACTGAGCACACAGAGATGGACAGGGCATGTCTGGCACACTGCGGCATGATACAGACCTCTGCAGTGTCTGAAGTACCTCATTTCTTTGGGGACTGGTTCTCCACAGGTGCTTGTATTCAGCAAACAGAAAAAAAAGACTTTTTTTCTGCATTTGGCATTTATAATAAATAAAATCTCCTGTTGTATGAACTTTAACAGTATCAGGTTAGCTCCCACTCTTTCAGTCCTTGAGAGACCAAACACTTGTATCAATTTTTTACTCCCTTCCCAATTCACCTTCTTCAAGATAAGTCTTGGGCTAAAACTTTTTAAAATCACCTCTTAGGCTCCAGAGAAAAGACCTATAAAATGAAGTCAGTAGTATCAAACTTGTTATCAAGTAATTATTAGAACTGCCAAGTACAGTATGATAGCAGCAAAACACCCAGTATTTCACATATGAAATGTGGTGATCTTGCATTGTGCTAGCTCAGACAGTAAGTACTTCTGACACCAGTGACCAAAGTTTCAAGTGTTTACAACACAGAATTTCCTCTAGAGCAACAAATTCAGATGCATTATTTGTCTGCTTGGTTACTGATGTTAGGAAGAACAAGTGATGGGCATGTAGCAGAACGTGAGGAGTTGTTCTCCATAGAGTTTTCCTTCTGCTGCTACCACTCATTGGGGTAGAAACGAAATTCATAGACTGAACAAATCCATAGAAAACCATTAGATGGTTTGTTGGCCAGCAGGTCACAACCATTAGGAAATGAGGCTGGATTGGGGTAAAACACAGACTGCAACAAGTCTGCTTTCTCACTTTAAGATGTGTATTTTTAAGATAGTAGAGGGTTAATTATCAGCACGTTTTTAATTGAATTCTATGCCTGTGTCAGTGCTTGCTGATCTGGGTGTCACTGAGCAACTTGCTAAGCCTGCTTTGCAAAAAAAGGTTTGTTTACCTCTCAGCAGCAACTAACATCTCTTTTTAATGTTGGAAGAAAACAAATGATAGGGACATGCTTGCTTAGCTCTTGAGCACATTTATTTAACAACATATGTTAAGAAAGTGGCATCCTTTGCTAAAATGAAAATACTCAATTCATGTTGACAGCAGGATCTGTCAGCTATGATTTGTTGGATATTTATCACCCACACTGCCAGTAGGCAGCAGATACCTACGTTTCTATTACTGAAAACTCCCTGGAAAAAAAAAAAGAAAAAAAAAAAAGGCTTAAATGGGACAATAATGTGCTGAAGCATCTCTTCACTCAGGTGGTAATTTCTTGTCTTAACTAGAATTTTAAACATCAGGCAACATGTCAGTATACCTATACACCCAGTTCAGTGCTGAATTTTTAGGTCATTTTATTATTCTTTTCTGCTAATTGGTTTGTGACTGGCAGACTTTGAAGTAGTGTATTTCTTCTCTTATCATACAATCTGGAGAAGTGCCCAAAGCATATTAGCTCATCAGCCAGCCATTTGTACCTGCTGCTCACTGTCTGCTACTGCTAAATATATGCTAATGATGCTATCTGAATCTTGGGAGGACCAAGATGAATTTGTAAATCGTGCTTATGCCAGGAAAATGAATGCTACTTACAAAGATGACAAAGAAAGCAGCTGCTTTTAGATGAGATGAATCACCACATTACATATTACTCTGGGGTACTAAATTATATTTTCTCTCTTTAATTCATTTTTTGGAAGCATGTGGTTATATAGCAACTATAGCATGTGAGAAACCTTTCAAAGCCTTCTGAGATGGAATAAAGAGACAGTATCACATTTATTATTTTTTAATAGACTTATGTTTAAGTACATACAATTCTGTTATAGTGTGGATTTTTTAGAGGTCTTCTCACATATTGTGTCCTAATTAGAAAACTGCAGCCTTTAGATATTTTATAAGGGTTTTTTCCTTTCTTTTAGCTATTAATTACAAGGGTCTTTTCAGCAACAGTGAGCAATGTTCAGCATGTCTGAAATGCTTATGTATAAAATATATCCAAAGCAACGGAATAATAGGAGAGCAAATCAAGCCAGTTTGAAATTCCAATGTGGTGTGAAATAATGCAGCCTCTGTTGAATATGTTTGGTATGAAAGAACACTTTAAGCTAATTGTAAGTACAGCTGGAGTTTGAATTTAACATTTTTGAAAGATGTTTAAGACACAGAAACAACTGGGTGAAAACTTAGGTACTGCATTGGACGAAGATGCAGATAGGAGTTGGACTGAGAAGTAGAGGTAGGGATTATTTCAGAAAGCACTGCAGTTCCCCTTTCTTTGGTATTTCTGTGGTGCCCTTCCAAAGTGCTTTTTCTATCTATCCTATCCCCCCAGACTAAGACAGGAACAGAAGAGGTGAAGGGAATCAGTCAGAGACACAGAGCAGGTATTTTGGCCGTCCCTCCGTGAAGTCGGCGATCGGCATCCCTGGGCACGGACACCGCTCTCCCCTTGCCTGGCCGTCGGGCTCAGCAGCTCCCAGTGCCTGGCAGTGCCACAGGCTGGGCTGGGAGGCAGAGTCTGGGCTAAGGGGGGACTCCTGGGGGGGTCTGCAAATGAACCGTTCTTTCGTCCAGGTCCGGAGCTGGTGAATCGCCAGGATCTGGGCTGGCGCCAGGGACAGAGCTGCCGTCTCACAGGAAGGCTGGCGAAGACAGCTCTAGTTTTCAAACCCTGTTTTCACGACGTATCCAAAACATGCTGGACCAGGCAAACTGATCAGATGATCTTGCAAAATCCTGTTCTCCAAAGTCTTAGTACTTTCTGATTAAGTCATAGAATTTTCTTTCATATTATAAACCACTGGAATGAGAAACGTTTTTATTTGTCCTTGCTAGGGATGAAACAACATGAAAGGACCTTATATTTAGCCACAAAAAAAATACTTATCCAAAATAGATGGCCTAAAATATGTGCAGGAGGTGTGACTGAGAAACACAAAGAACATCTAAAGGAGTAAACTTAGGACACCAGGTTCTGCAGGGGGTATTGTAGCCCCCTGAACATCCCAGACCACGAGAGCACCACGACGGCTTGCAGTCATCAGCCCACAGTCATTCTGGCCATAGGAACTGTGCTTAACCTCTTGGACACAGCACTGACATCCACTGCATGGGTTTTAGTACAACCCAGCAGCTTAAAAAGAAAAACTGAGACCTTTCCTAGTCCCTGCACACACATCACCACTGGAAGATGACACTGTGAAATGTTTCAAGTGCTGGGTGAATGTATTGCTATTAGAGAGTGATTATGAGGGCACAACCATCTCCAGAGACAACAGGATTTTGCTGTGTAACCCTGCAGCTCTGCAATGTAGTATTGTCTTCTAGCAAGAGGCCATGAGCTCTGCAGGGAATTTGCAAGGCCTCAGGACTAAGGCGTGTCAGGTGTGCTCTTTCTGAAAGTCTCTTGACCTGCCCACAGCTCTGTTTTACTTGTTTAACCGTGACAGTCATTTCTATATTTGACCAGGTGGCTACCGCTAATTTGTTCTACTTTTGTTTAACCTTGCATGGTACAACCATTGTTTTATATAGCTGGCAGTAGCGAGTGGTGATGCTATGTCGAATGAGATATTTAAGACTCTGACACAATGATGTAGGGCAGAGAAATAGATGCCTGGTACAATGGCAGAGAGTTTGAGGAGCGGAGACACAGGGTGCATCGCAGAGGCGTACAGGGGTGGAGTGATAAGAGGAGGGGCACAGGCTTGGCACTGGAGACAACTCATCAGGGGTCAGTTTTAGAAATACGGACCCCAGAGCTGGATGAAACTGATTTTAGGCATAACAAAGAGAACAAAGAAATAATATCTAACATACATAAATGGTACCATACATAGTAAATACATTTGTAACATGGAGCTGTAGACCAGTGAAGAAAAAGAAAGGTGTAAAACTGTGTTGGCAAACATAATAAAATCTTCCCAAGTGCATGTCAGGGGAGGAAGAAGCAACCAGCACCATGAACATCACATTCCTCACAGTGCGGGACTCCAGGGGCTGATGGTCAACACTGTTTTCCTCTCCAGCAGTCCAAATCTCCTGAAGGTCCAGAGGAGCAGTGGAAGGGTGAGCATAACTCCAAGGAAAGGGATAGAAATTAATAAATATATGCATTACAATTTTATTATTGCTATTATTGAGACTTTCACTGTACAGAAATGCTCTAACTGTATTATTAGTCTCCCTTTCCCTGCAATAACAACATCTAGACTAATAATGATTCTTGAATTAGACTGTTAAGATTTACATTATAGTAACAATAAATTCTTAGCTTTGTTTATATATATGGCATGCTTCCTCTTTGCCCACAAAGAAGATTTTGAGTGTAATGGTGTGTTATTTCCCACAGAGAAGGAAAGGAAATGTTTATTGGCATCTTGGGAGTGCCTAAGCTGAGGCAGACAAGCCCTCCCAGCTCATTGCCCCAGTACTGACACTAACTGCATGGCTACAGTGGAGCTAACACCCTTTAAAAGTTATTTGCCAGGTCACATTTTTCTTTCATAAATTCATTTGCAGACACTGTTTCCTGAAGAAACAAGATGTTTCCAGCCATGAGCCACCCTGGAAAACCATGTCTATTGCTCAGTTTGGGGGCTGTGGGGTGAGCCCCTGCCTCTTGCTGAGTTCTGCTGGTCACACCCCTGGCCCACGTCTGTGTCTCTGATCATTCTGGGTCATCCAACCACTGGCCCTTCACCCTGGCCCATACCAGAATAAAAGTCATAGGGGGAAAAAAGACATTTAACATATGTGGGCTGGGGAGTGGGAGGTAAGCAGGGATGATAATAACCACTTTGATCCCTGTCTCTGGGAGCGGGAAGACAGGGATTTAACAGTCATGGGAGTCACCTGGCCTTGACCTCAGAAGACAACATGTTTTGTCTCTTCCCTGGTTCTGCCTCGAGAGGTGTTATCCACATGAGTATCTGAAGGTAAAAATATGACTTTCTTACCAGTAAAGACATGATGCTGAGGTCGTGTTGGGGTCACTGAAAGGAAATTTTGGCCGTGTCTGAAAGACTTGCACTTCCATTTGGGAAATGATGTGTTTATATATGAAACTGAGTTCAACTGTGAAAAATAGTACTGTGCAGCTGTAAACATCAGAGGACCAGAGTGCTGCTTGAAATGTCAGGGAACAGTGGAAAAATCCTTACAGCTTTGGCAGAAGGAGATGGATGTGGGAAGAGAGGTTTTCATTACAGATACCATCTTATGGTAGTTTTACCAGGAAATAACTGTATATTTTTATTTTTGAAGGCAGGTTTCCAGTCTAATAATACTACTACTGCAGTCCGCTGAGAATTGCTGTGCCTGTGAGAGTGCCACATGCTGAAAGACTTGCCATAAAGGAAGAACTGTGCTACCATGCAAAGTGAGGGCTTTGCTCAAATGGATCAGATCGGCTTGCTGTAGCTACATGGATACAAGCCTGCACATGTGTAGCGGGTGCAGAACAAGCTTGCAGAGAAATGAGCCCTTATTTTTTATTGCCTTTTCTGTTGCCTGAAATATCAGGACCATGATTGCAAGTTACAAATGCCTGTATAGTTACATACACACCCATACATTCACATCCATTCTCTGTACTTTGAAACTAGCTGCTTATGCAAAATGAACTCTTGTGCATAATAATCATCACCACCAGATGTGCACCATTCTGACTACTAACTCCTCCCAATGAAATATCCTACTGCATACCCACTGCACAAGTCAAGTTTTCTTTTTGTTTTCCTCCAAATACACACATAGTTTAAATTTTGTACTGATTTGCAGTTTCCTAGTCTCAGAAGTTAATTACACCAACCTATACACTTGCCATATGTTCTATACACAGTGCTTTGTGAAAGTACTAGAATTAACTGTAATAGTTTCAGAATCTGCATTGAGTGAGGTGGGTTTTGATGTATTTTTCAGAAAAAAAACCACTTGCATTAGGATTTGATGCAAAGGACTAGAATACATGCCATCTAGCCTGAAATGTGTAATTTGCATCTACATTAACTTTAGAAAGGTTTGCTCTCTGAATTATTTTTCTGTGGGAAAAGGAAAATTCAAGTCTATCCTGCTGAATTAGCAGTAATTGCATTAAAAAATGCAATATTAAATGTAGTATTATCCTTGTTTGGGATTTAAATGGGGAGGTTAGGAACAAAATAAGATATATTTCCCAGAATTATTCCTAGTATAACAGATCTTTTCTGTTAGGGCTGATATGAATGTATTTTTTATTCCTTACCGAAACAGCCCTCCAAATCTGCTTTTATTTAGGTCCTATCAGTGATTTCCTAATCTAGATAGGTGGGTAAAATTATCACTGAGCTGAAATTTATGTTTCACCTAGGAGATACATAACCAAGATAAAAATGCTATCCTCTGTCCTTCTTGTGAATCTAATTCACAGCAACTGATGTGAACAGCTTCCATATATTTCCATCAGATTTGGAAGAGTCCACCCCACACCCTAAGTTTTAAAGCCCTAGTGCAGTTATTGTCATGATGGTCTAAGGCTGTAAGAGAAGCAATATTCATAAATGTAGCAACTAATGCTTAAAGAAAAGAAACTTAACAACAATTCATAAGGTTTGGGATATACAAAAATCTTTCTCAGCTACCTCTTCAGGACATAGTGGGCAGAGTTGCATACGCAAAAGTGCACGTTTTTCTCCAGTTGCATTACTTACCCTGATAAAAGATTTCACCTCTTCCTTCCTTGTATTTCAAAGGTGGTTGCACACCTGGTGAATTTTTCAAAGACGATTACTTAAAAGGTTTCCATCAGTAAGAAAATTCTGTGTTCCTGTTAGGTGAAAATATAAGTATTTGAATCTCAGCTAAAACAGAACAGAATTTGTTCTGAACCAAAGACAGGCTGGGGACTTGACACCACAAGGTAACACCAAGTAAATCTTATGTGGAATAGGATGCTAGATTGAGATGTTGATGTGCCAATCCATAAAGACACAACTGAGATGTATGGAGGTATGAAGAATGGTGTGAGGAAAACAGATTACGCCTTACCATTCCATTTCATTGCACTGCTGAGTTAGCCTGACTTCCAATTTGTAAAAGTCTGCACTAGCCGGGTATGGATATCAAGGAGATGAGGCTTCAATAGTGACCTATTGCACATCTGCATAAGCACAGCTTCTTTAAAACCAGCAGCTTTCCATGGGCAAATGCAGACCTGAAGTGTATTTTCCTGGGTCGGAGGCAGTCCAAACAAATTGCAATGTCTTTCAACAATGCAGAAATCTCAGGCTCTGCTCAGTGAGCCTGATTTTGCTCTGACTGTGAGTCTCTGTAAGAAGGGAGCCAGTCGGCTCCTGGGAAGGGAATCAAGTTTGGGGTCATATGAGCCAACTCCAGCTCCAGCAGAGTAGCTGTGGATGAAGCACAGTGTTGTAACTAATGGAAAAAAACCCTAACAATTTGTAATTTATAATGAATAATTCCACCTACTTCGCATTGCACAGACCCCATTCCTCACATCATTGTTAAAATTATTAATAGGCATCTTAACAGACAAAGCGGAGGTTGGCATTGGGAGCAAGAGAGGGAGGTCCCGTTGGAGGCTGATCTGACCGTTCTGTGCTGCCTTGCTCTCCACCTCCTTACCAAAGCTAGTGTAAGAAAGCTGCCAGATATGTTTAATTGCTAATTTACTAAGTTAAATGTTTTATTATTGATACTTTCATCAAGAATTTACACTTCCAATATATGTTCCTCTCGAAATAACTGTTTCTTAACATTTGTGGCTGCTATAGGTAGACCAAATGCACCAAGACAACCAGATAGAGCAGGCTAAAGCAGAGCCTAAGGTATGTGATGCTTTTTGTGTAAACTGTGCTGACAACCAAAATGCATTCATTTTCATGACTAAATAAAAAAGAAAAATGTGAGGTCTTCTCTATTATTGCAATTAAGGTACCGGGAACATTTTAGTGGAGCTCAAATCTTGCACGGACTAGCAAATATTCTGTACAAGCTGACCAGTTTCCTGCATTAATAGACTGGCTGCTGTCCAAACTGAGCCTCCTTTATGAAAATAGACACAGTTTTAAAGAGATAACTCAGCAAATTCTTCATTTTTAACAATTATATAAACAGTATAGTCAAGAAACACCTTCCCAAATCTTTGCAGTGTTCACCTTACAATAGCAGACAAGAGTGTATGAGGGAAAATGATATACACAGACACTGGAAATAACTAAGCTGGGTTCCTGAACAAATGTCCAGTTATTTCAGGGAACTTTATATTTTGTGTTGGATACTAACAGTGCTCTAACTTTTAGCCCCAAATAAAGGGAAAAGCCTGAAGAGTTGTGTTGTTTATGGAACATGGATTTGACTTTATATCCTAGACTGAGAATCTATGCACAATTTGGAAAGGGACTGCAGGGGCGGAGGAGGAAAGCGAGGAAAGAAACAGGATAAAAAAAGATTCAGAGGCAGACATTATTCAAAACCACATTCAAGGACACAGCCATAGTACATGGCTAGATACAAACTGGCTGAAGAATAAGTTCATTGCTCTACATTGCCTGTTAAGAAATCACATTTTATTCCTGCCAGAAGTTACTTACTTCCCACAAAGATATTTTTCCTTGAAGCTTTTCCTCTCTTTATAATCACTGAAATAAGAAGAGATGAAAATAAAGAAGTAGGAACCTTCCATCGTTGAGGTGGCTGGCAATATCTCTGAAACCAAAAAAGTTAAATGCTCAGAAACCTCGGGTGAACTGAAAATCTGAAACTGAATTTTTCGGATGGAAGTTCCCTAACCAAAACCCAATCTAAATGCTTCATGCATTTTGCACACTTGAAAACCTACTTTGAATCTTTGATAATGTGTTTGAGCATAACTTCAAGTTAGATGTGCAGAAATATCATAGTGCTCAGCTGTGTTGTACATTAAACAAGTTGCTAGAGGGAATAATTTTCTATAAAGGCAGGTAAATTTCTGTATGTCTTACATTAGGCAATTTTTTGTTTTCTCCCTCATTAGCAAAGACCAATTTCGTTCTACAGAGCAAATAAATGCCTCTCCAACACAGAGCTGTATCGTTTTAGGTAACCCCTGCCATTAAATTTGAAAGATAAAAATGACAAAAGTGACCTAATATTTGCAGCTAATTGAAAACACATTCATTATAGATTTTAAAACCTGATATTTTCTTTATAAAGTCATAGTGCCAGTGCTGCAGTTATTACTGGAAAACTAGATACTTTGGCCTGTATTTGTAAGAGACATTACCAAATCAAAACAGCTCCGGCCAAACTTGGACTCTGCATTAAACAGCATTTTGATGTGCTCAAGCTGGCATAAGAAGAAATTCTTTTGGCTGCTTCCAGTGTTAGATGGGGAAGATGAAATCTGTATACTAAATGCAAAAATGTCTGCTTTGCAGGTGGAGATGCTGTCTCAACTCTTCTTGCCCTGCTCCTTTCCCCTTGTAAAGCAGCCAGATGTCAGGGGGAGCACAAGATGCTCCCCCATTGTGTGACAGTGATCTTTCCACAAAGGGAATGAGCTGATAACTTTATTATGAGCTGAAATGTGTTACGTCGCGGGGTAAGGTGCGTTACTGTGCAGGTGGAAGGTCACTGGGGGCAGCCGTGTAGTGCCAGAACATGCAGCAGGGAAGGAGAGAGGCTGTTCCTCTGGGCTGGGCCATGGGCAGAAAAGAAGTAGGTCAGTCTGACCCACCAGTAACAATGTGGTTTCAAATCAGGCAAGCTGGAGTCGAGCAGGTTTGCAGGTCAGAATGGAGTTTGCCCAGCTTACGGGAACCACCGGTCAGAACGGTGCCAGACAAGCAATTTTTCCCCACTGACAGCGGCATTCCCCTCCCCACCGGGAGTGGCGGCTGGAAGGGGGATGCTGGATGGGGCAGCCAGGGCTCGGAGGCAGCGCGGTCCTGCAGAGGCGGCTGGCGGGTGTCTTTGGCATATGTGCTCGCAGAACCCAGCTGCCAGGTGTCAAAGTGTTTCTGAGCTGTTTACGGAGTTCGTCCAAGCCATTTGAAGAGAAGCAGGGTGAGGTCGCACTGCCTGCACAAACAAGAGCTAGCACAGTTGCCTGTTTCTTTAGCATAGAACTAATAATACAAAGAATAAATAATTTTTTTCCTTAGGAACAGTTTGTTAGTTTTAACAATCGATAAGGGAAATGGACCTGCAGTATAAAAGAGGTCACAGTTTTCTAGCTCCAAAACGCTCACGCTCCAGCAAGCCGCAAAAGCCTAGTACACAGGATGAATTTGTATCCCAGATTATGTCCCACAGAAATAAAAGCTAAAGATGTTTTTTAAATTTTCCATCAAAGATAAAATAGACTTTTATTACCTCCAAGTGCAATTGAAGTGAAATAAATTAATATGCAGTAACTACAAGTCCTTTGATTTGGACCCATCAGGGATGTAGAGCCATAGGGAAGAGTTAGTATCTATACTCTGTTGGTTTGGTTATAGTTTAATCGTGACTCCAAATGACAGGAATTTGAATATATTTCCATATATCTTATTTGCATTTTGGAATGTGAAGGGTGAAATTGAGTATCTGGAAAATTATATTGCACGTAACTTGAGAGATAGGTACGGTTCAATTTCTGAGTGTAGATGAGAGCAATTTCAAACTTAAGGTTGAATAAATGAACAGAAAAAAGCAAATGCCAAGTCAACCAATTGCACATTAAATTCAAACAGGGCCTTTTCTGGGAGCACAAGAGTAGGGGGTCACCTCTAATGCAGACCTGGGCAGGTAGATGAGTAGAAACATCTGCAAGACAATTAGTCTGACTTAAGAGCCAGAGCAATCCTGCTGAGGCTTGTGCTGTAGAGGCAATCTTGCCGCTTGCATGTAAGTACTTGTTTGATGTCAATTAACAAATGCCTCACAACTTGAGCTGTGCCTGGTTAATAAGTGTAGAGAATGCAGATTTATACAGTAGGGTGCTGCAAAATGAACATGTGTGCTTTGGGCCTTATTCTCACCGCTACTTTTTGTGATTTCCTTTTGGCCATGTACCTGCTGCAGCATCCACAGTGAGAATGGTCCTCTGCTCGGAGCAGCACTCCTCCAGCACCAGAGAAGGAAGCAAACAACAGAATTTAACCTCTGTCTCTTCTTTGCTGTGTCCCCATGAGCACGTCAAGCAACCTCAACCTTTAAGGACGCAATTCTCTATCCAGAACTCCTTGTTTGGCAGAAGCATAGTGAACAGTTGCAGGCTGGGTTACTGAGCTGAGTCAGCTCTCTGATGGGTCAGAGGAACCCCCTCACTGGCCTGAGGAGGGTGGCATACAGGTAGAAACACCTCTCCTTAGTAAAGTACAGCTTCTTTGCAGCCCCAAGCAGCCAGCAAGTTTTCATTTTTTGCTCTCTAAATTGCTTTCTCCATCAAGTTTGGCTCACTGCTGCATGAGAACACTGCCAGGCACCTGAAATTTCTGCCATAACTAGTTCTCTTTGAGATTACCATTATTTTCAAAATTATGGTTTCTATGTCTAGATCTTATCCCCAGAGCCTTGCGCAGTACCTGTAGAAAACTATGACACACTAAGTGCTAAACTTGGCCAAGAGGTAAGTTTACTCCAAGTGATATCAATATAGATCAGACATAGTCAGGACTTACTAAGTCCATCCTACCTGAATGCCAAAACCAAAATACCCTTGCCTAGATAAGGAATATGCAGAACTCTTTTAAAAGATTAGAAGATCCCAGCCATTCAGAAGCACTTGATTCCCTGAAAATATGAATGCAGAACAAAGAGTACACTGGAAATGAATACTTTCAGAAATGTATATGGCAAGGACAGAACTAAAAACTTAGGGACATGGTTTAGTGGTGGACTTGGCAATGTTAGGTTAACAGTTGGACTCAATGATCTTAAAGATCCTTTCCAAACTAAATGATTCTATTTTATTCTATTCTGCTCTACTCTATTGTAATTCTGTTCTGTTCTGTTCTATTCTATTCTAAATACATTCACAACAACTATATCAAAACAACTTTAATGCGCTGAGGAGATCTGGGGCCAGAGACATGAAAAAAGTCAAGAAAGTCTTGACACTATCACTTCTGCCAGAGATGAGTGATGGAAGAAATGAGGAAGCCCAGTATATTGAAGGGAGTTAATTTATTTCCAGGCTTGGAATAAACTAGAGCTTAACATCTTTCTGAGTAGCTGGCTGTTGGCAACCAGTATAAAGCTGATATATTAAATCTGCCCCTAGAATCAAATCTCACATACAAATGCTCTCACATTAAATAGCTCAGCAGACCCAATGCATATTGGATTGCATCTATAGAGCAAGAATGCAGGTAGTATTTCCTTGGCTCTTCTTTAGTGTCTTCGACACTGATTAAATCCTGCCTATAGTAGACAAACAGACACAGCTGAGCAAAGAGCTATCACAGTCCCTCTGAAACCACTAAAATTTTTCTGGCTGGCCAGCCTAGCTATCATAACATCTGGCAGGAGAAAGCACCCATCATATAAGCAAAGATCAAGCATGTCACTGCTCAGAGACAGATGGGATCCATCCCCCTGCAGACTATGAAAGTCCTTTTTCGACAATAATTGGTCAAGATGAGATCACTTAGTTGACGGTGCATCGGACCAGATGAATGGTGACCTAACAGTGGTCTCCTGCACCACCTCTGCTGCCAGCTCAGCAGGTGCAGATGCAGCAGGAGCACTCTAAGGAGGGGTGGCACATCTGGAGCCCATGTGTCCAGCTTCAGGGCTGTGGGGCAACACAACAGTAGGCTGCAGGGCTGCTCACCCCCCCCTACACCCACGCGGGAAGCAGGACGCTGCTGACTCAGGGATCCACGGGCAGCTCTGGATGGCTTAGCTGGGGTTTGTAATCTAAATCTTGCTGCATTTGTTTCGCCCACACAGCAAGGCAGCAATAAATAGCCATAGTAAAAATGATGAGCCATGAATCCATCTGTTTCTGTATCCTGTCTCACAAGGTGGGGCAGGAGAAAGGATGTGATGGGAGGGCATGGTCACAGGTGTGCAACCGGCTTGGCAGGGGCACAGAGAGCAAACACACTCACCAGTATGCACCAAGGCTGTCCCAGTGATGGGGAGGGTCAGCTGGTAACGATACCTCTCCCAGAGTATACCAAGTTAGTAAAGGATCAAACAAAACCCTGATGTTCCATCTAATTCATACTCATTTAAAGAATGTTTCAGTGTGGTTTTGGCAATGAATGCAATAAGCTTGAGGAAGGACACTGCAAAAAGGACTTTATTGGTCAGGTTTTTATAAAGCACCCAGAAGAGATATTAAATACAGAATTAAATACAGATTATTCAAAAGAAGTTTGGCCAGTAATCAATAAAGACTATCAGTTAACGTTAAACAAAGGCTGATTTCTGTAATTGTTAGCATGGCTTGTGCAATGCTCCAAACAAATGAATAGAAGTCAGAGTACAGCTGCCTTTTAAATCCATGCCCTAGATAGAAGACAGACACAGGGGATTTTGTGATTTGATCATGCAGAAGAATAGTCAGCTTTTGGCAATTGGATGATATGTTGTTGATTATGTGCACAATTTGTTGAATGTTTGAGGTGTCTGGGGAGGGGAGAGTTTCCACGTTTCATTTAGAATATATATTGAATATATATATTAGAGAAAATACACAGGAGAAGCAAGACCAGCAAAAAGAGTACAAACAAGAAGACACCCTGATGAGGAATCTGGACTTTCAGCTTCAGAGCAGATTAAAAGTACTTGTGCCCTATCAAATAAGAGTCTATAGAGAGAGATTTTAAAAGATGTGGGACACAGATTCATTTCAATGGAGCCACCTCTAGCATACTAAAGATCTGCAAGCATATTTAGGATGTAACTTCACTCTTACACAATCAGACACAGTACCCCATCACATAAACCCACAAGTGCAGTGTAGTGGTACCCTTCCCCTTCCCAAGGCAGCCCTGTTTGCCTTGGGTAATCCATCTCTACACACCTGAGTATCTCTGAAGATTTAACTGTTCTTTGGGGCTACTATAAGCTACAGCAACTGCCAAAAGCACCCAGGAAGGTTGTTGCAACAGAGGCTCCTACAGCATCTATACAGCCAGCCATCGTCCCCTGTGCAGGGGGTGGTGTGTGACGATGGGGAGTGGGAAAGGGGAGGGCTCTTCTGTGAGTTACAGCCCTGCCACTGCAGCAGCTCTGTAGCAGCAGTGGGGTGGTGCATGGCTGCCCGAAAGAAAAGTGGGAAACCTGGGCAGAAAAAGACAAGAAAATGCTCAAGCATTGAATGAAAGACACAAGGAGTTGTGGCTTCCCCAAGGAGTTTGCAATGATTAGTGTAAGGAATTAGGACATTGCACATCTTCACTTTGCATTTTGTGTTGATTGCAATGGCCAATGTACACAGCAATAGGCTGACAGGTGAGATCAGTAAAACAGATGCAAAAATAGGTGTGCTTTGAATCATACTTTATCATGCAGTGAAAAGAGCCAGAGAAATCTTTGTTTCCAGTGACTTGTTACGAAGGATTTGAGCAGAGGTCCTCCACAAGAAATATTTCAGAAAGGGAGAAAATTAGGGTGGGGCTCTGTGACATTTCTCTGCCTATCAAAATGTAACTGAGATTGTATCACAAGGCTGGGACCATACAGTGGACAAATCCAAAGGTTTTCAAGCAGAAGGAAGATTAGTCAAACTTGTATTGTCCTTCATAATCCCACATGGAAACTCTCATAACTTTGGAATAATAGAGCTTGACACAGTGTCTCTGCTAGAGCTGCTGCTTATAAAGAATTGTGCTCCTTCCCTGCCACATGTGTAATACTGACAAGACACTTCTTTAATCTGGCATTGGCTTCCCATTCTGACATTCCTCCTTTCCACATTTAAGTGGAATTTCCCTCCCAATAGGAAATCGGTAGCTGGAAAAAGTAATAAAAGAAGAGGATTAGAAAATTTGAATGTATGGAAGAATAAACTCTCCTTGAATCTGACCTCTAACAAAAACTTAGCTTGCAACTGCCTTCACATCCTGTTCTTGCAGAGTAAGTAGGGCATGGATGATAAAATGATGGCCATACGAAGAATGGAAATTCTAGTTCGGAAAAGTGTTTCACATTTTGAAGTTTGACTTTATTTTAAGCTGGATAAAAGCCCAAAAATTCAGATTTCTTCCTAGTAAAATTCCAAAGCATTTTCCAGGCTGTTTGGTTTCAATATAATATACTTTTTAAAATGCTGTTCCGAAAGACAATGAAAACATTACATTTTTTCCATTTTTAAACAGTTCCTGTGTACTCTGTTCCCTTTATAAACCATTTTGTTGCAATTGCACATTTCAGAGCAATGTTATTCCATGAAGTTCCCCTAGTGAGATACAAGCAGATCTTCTACCTCTCTTCTCATCATTGCTCTGGATTACCCTGAACTGTAGCTCTCTGCAATTGGGGGGGTGGGGGTGGGGAGAAGAGAGATTAGTTCTTACAATGATTTTAATATGCACTTAAGAAGTGTCTTTTCTTAGTAAAACTCAGTATGGTATTTTGAATAATCAGGCTGGCTGAAACATAAACACATTAATTCATGTTTCTGCCACAAAAAGAAGCTGCTGCCTTGGCAGCCCCAGAGGCAGGAAAATAAGAATCAGAGCTGCCACCGAATGCTCCCAGTGGGGCTGCACTGCGTCCATCTCTCAGCCAGAAACAAAGGAGCAAATCCCCGCTGTGAGAGCCCTGGGTGGTGCAGAGGCTTTCAGACCCTCTCCACACCACAGCAGACAGCAGCTCCATAGATACAGAGGTGTGGTGCTGAGCAATGTGCAGCTGGTAGGAATTATTTATGGGCAATTTAGCAAATTAGGCTAACGATTCACATGAATTCGCTCACAGCGGTTGGTGCAGCGGAAGAGCCAGGATGGGGCTTTCCCCGCTGGAGTGGGGAGCCCAGGCCCGCAGCCAGCGAAGCAGGATGGTGCCTTGCGAGGGGCTCCGCTGACCTCGGAGGGCTCACAGGGGCAAGCACAGATACCTGAACACCCCGGTTTGACAAGACTAGCACCTGGGATGATAATACTCTGCTAATACAGTGTTGATGGCTTTCCATTTGCCAGTGGGGTTGGATTCGCAGGTGTTTGGTCATGCACACCTTTGAGATTTGGCTTGTGTCAATGGAAGAATAGGAAACAGATTCATCCCTTAAAGTATTTAAAAATAATAATATATATGTCCATAAAACTGAAATAGCAATATCCCATTTCTATTTTGGATGTGCCTTGCCTTTAGACTGGGAGTGCTCTAAGTGACTAAAGGATGCAGGGTCCAGTGCCGCATCCCAGTGCCTGGGCCGGAGCAGGGATGCCTGCCTGCTCCCGGCAGCACAGCTGGCTGAGGCAAGAGGAGCCAACTGGTGGGTGCAAACCTTTTGTTCCCAACACATTTCCCCACGTTACAATTGTAAGCATGTAATCTACTTAGAGATATCAGTGATCTCATACAGGATTTTAAATGGGCTGGGCTGTAGGAAGACTATGACCCAACAAAGTGTTTACTTTAGCCCGTCTGATGGATTGCACGTCCCTGTGAGGTAATCCAGTTTGAGTAAAATCCAGCTGGCTCAAATCTCTGCTCCACTGATGAATTCAGTTAATATGTAAAATGAGTAAGGTGAGATGGAGTAATGCTAGGAAAAAAAATGAAAAATGGGTTCAACACCAGTGGTAACAGAGTTAGCTAAGTAACACTGGCCTAGTAACAGGTTTTATAATGTTTGAAGAACTCATTAAATAAAGCATTTGCTTTCATCACTTGCTTTTACAAAATTGCCTAAGTAGTTAAAATTTTTCCCCAGGATTTGGGCTTTGGTAGGAAAGGACCTTGTCTTGTCACTGGTCACAGCCTCCCCTGCACAGCTTATAAAATGGATCAAAATTAGGCAGTTTTCAGCATTCATTCTCCAGAGAGAAGCTGAGCAGTGCTAGCTGGAGGTACTGAGGGTGCACAGAAGGAAGCCCAGGTGCCAGTCCCAGCTTTGCTCTGCATGGTCATGTTTGTCCACCCGTCCTAGCAAGTCGTATGGGAGCATTATGCTGTATCCCATACCATCATGCTGCTGTTTGACCCTGAATGATTTGGTATGTCTCACATTAGTCTCCAAATGAAATGTAAGAAGCATTTTGTATCGTTATTTGTCCTGAAGAAAGAGCTATGCTGGGAATAAAGTAATTTTCAAAAATATAAGGTCCGGAGCTTCGGTTTGCAAGCCCATCCCTTTTCAGACCTAGGTTCGCTGCCTCAGACAAATAATTCCACAATATGGCATGCTGATCTGGGAGCTGCCTGAATCTACTGCAGTGAAATCACTGACAATAACATACCCAAACTTCCATCCCCACTCCAGGGCTGAGGTGTTTGCTCCGGGATTCATTTTTAAAGCTGCTATCCCTAAAGAAATGAGAACTCTTCTGAGGTAAGGTATCTAATGCAGAACTAATTTTTTAGGCAGGGAGATTTGCTCTTAAGTGGCCTATGGGATGAAATCTAGTCCTTGTCTAGGAAAGTCTGCCCTTCCAACAAAGAATCCAGTAGGAGATTAGAAAAAAAATCTTTTGGTATTCTTATTCTTGAGATTATTGAGTATTTTCCCCTTTGAAAATAAGCAATTTACAAAAAGCATATTAAATGTATACCAATACATACACACATTGTACCGAATGAGAAACAACAGTATGGTCAGCTGTTACACTTCCTTGACAACTGATGCTTATCTACAGCCACAGTTGCCACAGTCCTTATTCTGTTGGTTCTCCTACCAACTTCCAAAAAGGAAATCCTACAGTTCCTCCCCTCCTGATACTGCAAGCACTGTGGTCAGAAGTGAAGAATAAGCATGTGAGTCAGGTCGCTGATGCCATTATGCAGATATCCAGATGGGCCTGCTGACAGTTCATGGACCCATCAGCAGGAGACTTGACTGAAGCAGGCTGGCCAGAAGCAGAGACAGATGGCCACCTGGGACTGGCACATCCTTACACACAGCTTGTGGGATCCACAGGAAAGTGGAGGCTTCCAGGAAAAAGGAGCTTTATCATCAAGTAGAAGTTACAAGATCTGGCCAATGTGTAAGTGAGAAAGGGTACAGATAGTAATTGTTTTTTGAGAGGTGTACTTTCAAAATTTCCATCTTAGTTACACCAGTTAGTTAGTTGGCAGATCATGATTTTTCTTATTAGTTCAGCTAGCAGAAATGGTGGAAACATCTAAGATTAGTCTGACTGCCAAGAAAGATTGTCTGTTTGGGTTATGGATCACAAAATGATGCAGCAGAACCACATGATGAGGGGTTAACACATGGTTTGATTAGCATGAATCTGTTATATGCTTTCAGGGTAATAATTACCAAGATAGCATTTGCTGAAGGCAAGGCAACCCAGGCCACATGGTTTCTTTCTTACAGAATCCACGCTTATTGCCATTTCCACAAAAATCCACAAACAGTCAAAACCTTATTCTATTTCAGAAAAATATTTGTCTTCAAATAAGAAGAGCTGGCCCTAAGTTATGCCTTGCAAAGCACCTTTTGCAGCCCAACCAATCCCAAATCTTCTCAGATTTACAAAAGACATTATTCAAAAACATATTCAATAAAACATGAGGTTTACCACAGAAGAACATGTTAAAAAAAGAATGCTTCTGTAGTCTGATTAATTAAGGAAGAATCACTAACAATTTCCTTTCTATTAATCTATTAAAAACCAATTTTTTTTTTAAGCATTTTGTGTTACTAGAAATGGTAGAAAGCATCTTTCAACACCAAAGCAGTACATAAATCAAACTCTCACCCTAAATAAAGTAATTGCAGGAGGACATCCGTGTGGGATTTTGGGTACACATCCCTTCCTGGCAAAGGGTGTATCCCCCCTGGCAAAGCAGGGACTTGTTCCCAGGGTCTAGCAACACAGGTCAGAGGTCTGATCCAATTAATACATCTAATAGTCCTTGAATAACTTCTTTAGCCCTTGTAAATGAAGATCTGCTGCTTTCTGCAGCACAGATTCACTGAGGATTGAGATTACTGCATCCTGCTGGTTAGCCTACCTACCTCTGCTGTTACTGGTCTTGCTCCTCACTGAATCCACCTTCCTTCCATCACAGCTCCTGGCACGGTCCTGCTGCTCTCTGCAGAACAAACTAGACAGCATGTAACAGCATCACTAGCTCAACACCCCAGCTTCAGCCTGCCAAACTGTCCTGGTTTCAGCTGGGATGTAGTTAACTGTCTTCCTAGTAGCTGGTACAGTGCTATGTTTTGAGTTCAGTATGAGAAGAATGTTGATAACACTGATGTTTTCAGTTGTTGCTCAGTAGTGTTTAGACTATAGTCAAGGATTTTTCAGCTTCTCATGCCCAGCCAGGGCACCTGACCCAAACTGGCCAACAGTGTATTCCATACCATGGGACGTCCCATCTAGTTTAGGAACTGGGAAGGGGGGGGCAGGGATTCACCGCTCGGGGACTGGCTGGGTGTTGGTCGGCGGGTGGTGAGCAGTTGCACTGGGCATCATTTGTACATTCCAATCCTTTTATTACTACTGTTGTCATTTTATTAGTGTTGTCATTATCATTATTAGTTTCTCCTTTTCTGTTCTATTAAACTGTTCTTATCTCAACCCAGGAGTTTTACTTCTTTTCCCGATTTTCTCCCCCATCCCACTGGATGGGGGGGAGTGAGTGAGCAGCTGCGTGGTGCTTAGTTGCTGGCTGGGGTTAAACCGTGACACAAACCCACCTGGCAGTGGAAGGTGTGATTAAAATGAAGTCATCACTCTCCACATCCTGCCTCACTTTTCTCCTTAAACTGACTCTGTACTAAAGCTGATAAAATATTGACAGACATTAGAAAGCTGGCATGCAGAGTCCTGCCAGTTTATTGTTCAGTCTTATATGATTCTGTATGTCTACACGACAAAAATGAAGATACAACTGTGATATATGGTAAACCTGTGCTGTCTCCATCAAGTCACAGTAAAGTCACAGTGATGAGTGCTTTAGCTACTGATAGCAGCGTGTGCACCTGGGGCTGAAGGGCTATTTCTACTTTGGGCACTAGTATATGTTGAAATGTGCCACCACATCTCCACTGCCTTGGTTACCCACAAGAATGGGCTCAAACTTGAACAGGCCATAATCACATCTGTTGTCTACTATGCCTTGTACCTCTTCCAAATGTTGGAGCTACTTATTTCATATAATTTGAGAGGAGGAAAAAGATCTTCAGCCCTTTATTATAGGTCTGTTCAGTGCCATGGACAAGGCTGGAGTATCCTGGCACTGCTGCAATAGGAGCAAAGAGGGATTAATTAAGAGGCTCAGAACATGGTCATGAACAAAACAGCAGCATGGGTTTGGAAACACTGTCAATAAGCAAGTCACAAACAACCAAAAAACCCCTTTTCCTTCTGCGAGGCATCTATTTTGTTTTATTTACATCTCAAACATACCAGGGTCTTGGATTTGCTATACAGGATGCTTCCCCTTGGCAGGTGAGCTGAGAAGGCTATGTTTTCAATTTAATGGTCATGGGAGTGAGGGTAGTAGGGGTCTTCACTTGTCTACTCACTCTCCTTTATGGTTTGTGTTTTAAGGAGAAACGGATGTAGATCAAAATACAACTGAGGCGATTGTCCCAAGCTCTACTAGTCTACAGAGATGAGGTGAGAAAGACTAAACAGGACAGCCACCGTGCATACCATGAGAGTCTACGTATCACCACATTTTTTTCCGCTTTCAGCATTCACATGTTGTACTACAGGTTCCACACTAAGAATTTTAGCAAGGTGATTTAGGATGTCGTAATGGTAGAAAATAAATACGTAAGATGTATGTGAATGCAACCCAAAATACAGATCATATTTTTACTACAATACAGATAAAACAGGTTTGAAGTTCAAATTTTACAGCCCTCAAGCCTAGTTTTTTGTACTAGGAGCACAGAAATAAATACCTGTGAAGACTCTGATTTGGAAACAGTCCTCATAACAATTCCTGTTAATTGGACATCGGGTTGCTAGTAATAATATGAAATGCCAAAAAAAATTATGAGCAGGGACCCAAGAAGCCTGAAATGAATAAATCTCTTCTACATAGTAACTAAATCCTTGAGGTATCTTTGCCAAGATATAGTCTATTGTAAAATTTTACTGCTTTGCCCACTAATAAGTTTTTAATGCCTTAAGAGTGAGAATCATGCTACTTACCTATGAAGTTATTTATTATACTGCATAATAATTCTTAGCGTTATGGAAAATGTTTATGTGCATCTGGTAAGACTTTCATTTATTGCAATACTTGATAAAATTTTTCAAGATACAATGTAACTCAGCTACTTCAATATGAATATGAGAAAAAGTTCTTTATAGTGCTTTACAGATTTGAAAGACTTCAGAAGAAAACTTGGAGTTTGAAGAAGTTAACATAAAGAAGAGAAAAAAATCAGAAGTAGTGTATATCATTAACTATAAGAATTCTATCATTTAACAAATGAACATTACAAAAATATTAAAAAATTGTTCTGAAATCCAATAAAACTAATACCAAAGCCATATCATTAGTTCTTTATGATGAAAATGACTGGCATCCTCAGTAGATTCACATTCAGCCAGGCGTTACCACCACGCTGGGTCACTTCCCTTTAGTAACAGCCTTGCTACTCTCTTCACCAGTTAATTATGCAGACAGGTCCTCAGCCTCACCAAAAAAATGCCTCACATCTTCCATAATGTTTCTGCAGAAGAAGCCAAGTCTTTCATATCTAAAGGTAGGCATTTTGTTTGTAAAAGCACTGTTTATTTTCTGTCCTAGTTCTGGGTAACTTTTGACCTACGACACCAAATACACCATCATTTTTTGTATAGAAAGAAGTGTTAAGTCTTTTTTTACCTCCTCAACCCTATTTACTAAATCTTAATGAATAATGGTCTGTTTAGTAAAAAATTTGTGTTCATGTGTGTGACTAACTTGGCTGAAAGCATCCATATAGTACTCTTACTAAAAATACTAAAAGATTTAGCTAATTGTAGAGTTGGCTTGAGATCCAGAACTCAAAAATTAGTCATAGATTTATGAAAACACTTCACCACCCTTGGGGAAAACACAGAAAAAGCACATGATCATCATTAAAAAGATTTTCTATCCCTGCCCTTTTCCTACACAAGACTACATTGTTTTAAGTGTCAGGACTAGTCTTCCTAGTTCCTACACCTTGTATTTTTTCCTGAATATCATTCATTATTTTCCTTGTGACTATCTCTCTGGGACTGACAGCTCCTGTTCTTGTTTTGTCCATCATTCCTGTGCACATTATATCCACAGCAGTTCTTTGGTTTATGACCTTCAGTTATGACCTTACAGGCAGCCTCAAGTCAGCTTCAGTCCCCAAGCTATTAACTTTTTAAAATACGTGCTTACATGTTAAATCCCTCAAAACCTTCTGAATATTTGACTGCAGAAAATTCAGAGAAGAGTAGTAGCAATACAGCTAGCTGCTGCTTCCAGCTGCAAGGGCTGCCCCTTACAAAAGTTGCCCCTTTTACTTGTGAACACGACTTTTTGCTGCTGGTCACAGAACTACAGCCCAAGCTGGGGCGAGGAAGCCCTGGCAGAGCTGTCTGCACCACCTATCACATCAGGGGAGATGTGGCTTCTCTTCATTCCCCCTTAAAGGACCTCATGTTTACAACAATGACTTCCTCAACACTGTGAGGTTGAAAATGGTGGCTGCAGCGAGCCATTCTGTCACAAGGAGAGAGAGGGAGAAAAAAATCCACAGATCTTATAGCTAACTCCAATTTAAAAAAAACAAAACCATACAGTATTTGGATGTACCTAGTTTTTCATAAACGCAACAAAATTGGGTATTTCCCCACTTAAGCATCTAACAGGCTTATGCATAAGGCAGCAGTACCTCTATATGTGTCAAACAGGTTAAAAAAGTTGTAGACTTATTTTCTTGAGAATGTCTTCTGTAGGGAATAACAATAAGGACGTCTTTTCACATCCTTCTCTATTCACAGCATCACAGAGCAGCTAAGACTAAAAGGCACCTCTGGCAATTGTCTACTCCAACCCCTTGCTCAAAGCAGGCTTACGCAGAGCAGGCTGCCCAGGGCCCCACAATGTCTCTGGGCAACTTGTTACAGTGTTTGACCACCTTCAGATTAAAACGGCTATTTTTCTGTGTTTAAATGGAACTTTCTGTATTTCAGCCCATTGCCTCTCATCCTTTCACTGGGCACTACTGAGAAGAGCCTGGCTCCATCTTCTCTACTCCCCCATCAAGCTTTTATACACATTGATAAAATCCCTCTTGAGCCTTCTCTTCTCCAGACTGAAGAGCTCCAGCTCTGTCAGCCTTGCCTTGTACCTCAGATGCTCTAATTCCTTAATCATCTTCATGGCCCTTCGCTGGACTTGCTCTTGTAGGTCCATGCTTTTCTTGTGCTCAGGAGCCCTAGACTGGACACAGCACTCCAAATGTGACCTCCTACCATACTCTGGCCTACAGCAACTTTTCATATACAATTCCAGGTCTCATGAAGAAGTAGATCTGAATGGAAGGATACAGCTTTTATGTTATTAAACTGATTTTAAGTATCAGAGCTGCAGAAACAAACCACATAAGCCCTAGGGCATCATTAGAAGATGAGTCAAAGGCTATGCCTATCTGCCAAATACAAGAGGACCAGGAGTGAGTCTGAGCACTGGCGGCGTGATTGTCTACGCTGATTAACTGCTGGCTCACATGCTGGCTCTGCTCAGGACTCCTCCAGCCAGCTCCCTCCAAAGCAGTACTTGGACACAAGTAGGGACATAGCTGACTGCAAGGACAAGTCCCAAAAGACAAGTCAAGTAAAATGGTACTTCAGAGATACCAAACAATTGTGTTGGCTCTTCAGCAGGGGACTCTCAGGTTCAAGTACCATTGGCCGCACAACTGGGATATTTGTTCACCTCCAGTCTTTGCCAATTTCAACTTGGAAGCAGAGGGGTAAACTCAAAACCAACCAAAACAATGCTACTAATCTGATAGGGGCTGTCATCACACCTGAGAGGGAAGGAGTAAAGAAGTTTGTTCTGAGTTTAGCCTAGACATGATTTGCATGACTCACACCTAATTTCTTACCACCTACTGAAGGAGATTCAATTTTATTTACTGATTATTAATTGCTGTTTTATAACTGAATATGTTTGTTCTCAAAGGAAATTAGAAATGGCCAGAGTCATCATTATTCATTTTTATATGCCTGTGCATTTACCCAGCCGTCAAGGGTAAAATGATCTAGACACAAACCACTAGCTATTTTTAGAACAATGTGTCTTAAGAACGTAAAAGTGGCCTGGCATATAGCTTTTAAAAGATCCTTCACCCAGCTCTTGATTTTTTCAAGATATTGTTTAATACTGAGGGGCTGGAATCAAAATAATGCTACTGTAACTCCAGCCACAAGAGACAATATTTGCAAATTCCATTTTCTAAATATGTTTTCAGATAGTAGATCAGTTCTAGTTATCACATGCCACACCCCAAAGAAAACCATTGCTTTCTACATTTAGAAGGACTGGAAGAAATGTTAACAGCATCAAGACTCTGCAAAAGCAGCAGGTGTGAACTACATTAAATAGGAAGCATTCTGGTAAGCATGAATTTTGGTGGGGAAGGGAAGAGAGAAAGGGAGAGAAAACCTTCTTCTGATACCTGCAGGGAAGGAGGTGATATTTTCATAACTAGAAAACACACGTTCACAGAACTGGCGTTTCTTTTAAGCCAACTGCTGATGAGTCAGCAATTGAAGGCTCAAGTTTCAAACACTACCAGTGTCAGCAAGCTCCTCATCCAAAGAAGCAGTGCTTTTGAATCCTCAAAGAATCAGAATACAGATACTACACAGAGATACTTTTTGGTGGCATTTCAAAAAAAGTTTGGATCTCACTGTGGTGTAAATGCATCTTCCATATAGTGAAAACAGGAGGAGCAGTGCTGCAGATTCACAACATGATGGTTCTCAAGATAACAAGTATGTTCTAAGTAGAGATCTTCATTAAATAACAGCATTTCTACACCTATAGAAGCAACTATTTACCACCCCAGCAGCCAGTGGATTGACTGAATCCATTTTCTTTCTGTATTGCACCTCCTCCCTTTCACAGGAGACAGCAGGACACCATTCAGGCTTGCAGTATTTCTCTTTCCTTTTTCCTTGTTTGCATTCCTGAACATAACTGCAAGCTCTTGCTTTAAGTATGTGCAATCCAAGGAGCAGTCACTAAGGACACATCATTATCATGCTGTGGACTGGCAGTCAAAAGAATTCGCACATCAGATAACTCTCTCAAAACCATGGCACTTCAATCATCTCCAGTGAAAAAGCCATGAAGAGGAGGAGGCTTGGGCATCCTTCCAGCAAAGTGAAAGGTCACTCTTTGAGACTGTGCCCATTGCATCACTTGGGCATCAAGGACTAAAAATGTGCGTGGGTCAGGATATCAGAAGTTTAGTTTGCATTCAGGAGGCAAATGCCTGAATTGTTTGCATTCATAAGCAACAGTATTTTAGAAATGGCCTAAAACCCAGGAAAACAGTCAGGCCAGGATATGAAGATGGGTGCTGCATGGTGTTACAAATGAGCAGTCATGTAGTTCTGGGAGCTGAGCAAACGTTCACTTTTGCAGTGAGACTGCACTAAAAGTACCCAGCCAGTAGAAGGGCTCTGATGATTTTATTTGAAGCAGGATACAGACACCCCCAACCAGCACATTTACAAAACTTAAGAAAACAAGTGGAGACTCTGAAGAGCAGCAAATGCCAAGGAAATGGAGAATTTGAAGCAAATTTCTATGAACCAGCAATGAAGAACAAGGTTTAGGAAACAGCAATAGGAAATGAAAATTAAAAACAAAGGGGTACAGTGAAGGTGAAGAAAGTTTGCAAGAATGAGAGCTGAAATCCTGCCTTTCCTGCAGGCCAGAGGACTTAGGTCATTGGCTTCAGCTGAGCCAAGGAGTTCACTGAAGGAACACTGGAGCTGTTAGGAGTCCAGGCAAGATTACTTGGTGGAAGATTTGAGGTAAAACTGAAAGACTTAGTGTGTTAAAAGCCCTGAGGAGAGCAAAAGCATTTTGAGTTGGAGCAAAGTTCAGCTGTGCTGAGGTTTTTAGGACTAAGAATACAAAAAACTATTACTGGCTTCGTCTCTAAATAATCTGCTGTCCTGCTAACACACTACAGGGAGCTGAGGAAGAAGGTCCCTGGAGCCTTTTGTTTTGCTGAGATCTACATGCAACCAGTGTACACTAACATATTTCTACCTAGAATAAATACTTGGGAAAGGCTGTGATTTCAGAATATTTCTGAAGAGCAGGTTAGTGGTTGTGTCAGTGAGAAACAGCTTGGAAAACACCATAACTCTGGGAAACGGAGCAGTTGTGCCTGAGTGGCTGGCTATGCACTGCTTTGGCACATTTAGGCAAGCAGTTATGCAGAGGTGAACCAGGGGATTAGACTAAGGGGAAGACTGATGTACGCCATCACGAGTATCACCACTGACACTGCTGAAGGACCTGAGCATTGCAAACAGGAGTGGCTAATGCACTTGATTCCTCGATGATGAAGAGCACTGGCACATTTTTGAATAGTCACCAACCTGCAGAGGAAGGAGAGAAATTTCAGAAGAATTTTATACCAAGTTATAAATGTGTTTCATAGATTTATGTACAACAACAAAAATGAAACAAAATCACTGCAAAGCCTGGGTGACTTGGCAGCCTTGAAAAGTTTCTCCTGTGAGAATTTTAGACCTTTTCTTTCAGTATGAAACATGAGTTCTGCTGAATCTTTGGCCATTTATTTGCTAAACCACTTTCCCCAGAAAAGAGTAGGGAATTTAGCTATATTCTGCAAATCAGTCATCATGGATTTTGAAAATATTTTTTTTCCTTTTCCTTTTCTTCCCTGTTAGGAAGGAGGAAATGCTAATATAACAATCTACTTGGGTGTATGTGGAGTGAGTAGGATAACATCAGAAGAAAGAACTTGATCATTCATCATGTTTCTACACTCCTAAAAAAACTCAAAACAAGCAAAAAGGTCAATAACTTATAACAAGATGCCAGTGATAAATGTAAGCTTGAGCTAAGCAATAGGAAGATCTGACCAGAAAAAGAGGGGTGTCCAAAGCATTACATTGACATAATAAGAACAAAATAATAATAAGAACAACAACAGAAAAAACTCCCTGTGATAACATAGATTTACCAGATACGCATTATGGGTTTTGTTAGATTCACATACCATTTGTGATACAGATGATCTCAGTTTCTGCTTCATAGATTTTATGACATAGTGTAAGTATGTACTAACTCTTGTGCTACTTATCAGACATAAATTACATTCATTCTTAGTCCTTTTGTAATTCTCATGTCAGAAATTTACAACAGATTATTTTCCACTCTACTTTATTGATCACAGTATCTCTGCTGCATTATGGAAAATTAATTCATTTTATGAAGTTACTGTGGTTTGGCTAAGACAGAGAAAGTGGGTTTATGGCATCTATAAAACATTTTCTTCTCTATTTAATGAAAAGATTTACTGGAATTTGCACTGAAAGAAAAATGTGCCAAGCTAGAAGATAGATAGTTGGCATAGTGCTCTATACATACATTGATGCAGGAAGGCTGATCCTTTTAGAAGGGTGTAGCTCCAATAACAGGAAAAAAAAGAAAGAAAAAAAGTATCCTTTGAAGATATCTCAGAGATTTAACTTAAAAGAGTCTGCTACAAACCTTTCCATGTTTGACAGGACTAAAAATAGCATTTTGCTTTTTTTATCTGCCTGTACTCCACTTTTTCTTCCCAGAGCCTCCTCCAGGCAGACTGTTGTCAGAGCAGCCAGTACAGCAGTACCCACAAGTGGTACCTTGCTGGGCAGCAGTGGTGGAGGCCAAGAGCTGCAGCCAGGCTGGGAGTCGGGACAGACTTAACTGGGACAGGGGTTGGAAGACAGCTTGGGGGAGAAGGGAGCTGGACGGTGCAGCTTTACCTCTGGGGTGGGAGAGATTGCAAAATGGGAGTCTGTAGGATCTGGGGACTAAGGGTCTGGGTCAAGTGAGAGAGTTAACCAAATGGCCTGAACAGCTCACGCTGAACCCGGGTTGGGGGTAGGGATAGGCACATTGGAGCACTGTTCTTCTGTCTCTCTTCACTGTCTTCTTTCTAGCTCTTGGAAGCATACCAACCTCAAAAAAGAGAATTTCTGGTTTCTCTCTGACTTGCAAGTGTTACTAGTTAATATTAATATAAAACCATTGGAAGACTCAGAGTGTTATATGAAGTTATTGCAGACCCAATACCTAAATATAATTAGAGTAACACCACTGATGTAGAGACAACTTGGCTCCAAAAGCACTCAAAACTGCGTATTAAAGTAAGACAGGTTTTTAAAACCAGGATGAGTAGCCAAAAACAAGTATCCCCACCACCACCCTCCTTCTTCCCACCCATGGTGACCTTGCAATGTCCATCCTTTTTTCTTCTGGCTCTTGCTCTAATAACTTCCAGCAGCTTGCTGGCTTTCTAATAAACTGTACAGAGTCTCTCCTAGGTCTTTGAGGAGGTCTGCGTGTTCCGTAGGCATCTCGGAGGCTTGGCTCTCGCTTGCTCTTTGACACAAACAGGCCTCTGCAACTGCTGCGATGCATCCTGGCCTCCCCCGGTTCTCCTTCCCCCCAGCTGAGCATGCTCAGGTCTCAGAGCAGACACCGCTTCCTCCCCATGATTTTATCTGATTCGTGGAGCCAAAGCAGGGCAAATGCAACAGCCAGATGCCAAGCTGCTCAGCCGCACTCTTTTAATGAAAGCTACCACACATTACACACACAATAAGCTGTGAACACACAAAACCAGTTACTATGTTTAAATTTATTGTGTTTACCCTGAAGTGTGGTGTATATCCAGTATACTAAAGACCCAAGGGAATTATATGGCTGAAACTAAGCAACCACTACAGCAAACTCAAACCAAGCCAAAAAAACAGGCACCCACGTACACTCAGAGAATTTTTCTTCAAAAAATGGCCATGCCATATCTGATTTCTTGGTCAAAAACCCTCAAAGAAAGATGCTTGTACAAGCATCTGGGGAACTAAAATCCTTACTGAAAACTAAGGACTCAAGACAGACATTAGACCCGTTATGACCTCCCTGATCTTCCCTCCCTGCTGTACAGGGGTTAACAGCTCTTCACTCCCCGTGTTGCCCAGGATGCAACTGCACATTTATCTACGCAGTTAATGTAACAAGCAGTCCTGTAGAGTGTGCATTTAGCCTGGATTTATATATAACTCAAAAGCCCTTCCTCGTCCTTCCTGGGCATTTGAGGCTACGGGTCTGCGAGCAGCAGAGATGATCCAACAGGTTGCCACTGTAAGGGAAGAGCTTGCTTCACCCTTCCTGCTCCTAGCCTGGGGCTCTGGCACTCCTCAGACCCTTCCGTAAACTGATTAAACCAAGCTGAGGGTTTGGGTTTTTTAATTGTTGAATTTAATTGCCTGGGGAGAAGTCGGCACAAAGTAATAGGAGAGAAAGAGCGGTGCTTTTTGGACCGGTGAGGTGTTGGGTTGCCTTATCCCACTTCACAGTAGGTTACCGTTACCCTCTTGACCAGACAGAGGGTAGTGTCTCTCTGCACAGACTTCAGAGGAGAGGTGAGGGTGATCAATGTGCTGTATAAGGCACCATCAAGGCAAGTGGTGAAATCCTCAGATCAAGAGCAAAGTACGCAGAAGGTGCTCCTCGGACAAACATGTTGGAAACACACAAAAATTCTGTGGTATGCGAGAGGTCAAACCACACGAGCTCATGGTCCCTTCTGGCCCTTTAATGGTCCCTTCCAGCCTTCTAAAAATGTAAGAAAACAGGATAAATAAGTAAATAACTTGAAAACAGCCCATTGCTAGGCTTCAGGATTTCAGTTTGGACTTAAATCTAATTTTAAAGTATCCCTCCTCTCCTTGCCAAGTCTTTTAGACCTGAAAACACGGAAAAATTGATCCAGAAGTATGGGCTTCTAGAAAAAGAAAAAGAAGCCTTTACTCACAGATTTAAACGAGACAAACTGGCAAGTACCTTAAAGTATGTTTCAGTCAGAAGTTGCTGTACTAGCACTGCTTTTTTCTTCCCCTCCATCCTAAACAGCTATTGGAAACCTTTTGAGTTTAGATATTGCATCAACAGTGGGTAAATAGAGCAGCTCTTTGGTCTTGGCATGGGACCAGGATGAGGTCAGATTTGCTGCAATAACAAAAACTGACAGAATTTAGAAAATGATTTAACAGTGGCACTGTATAGCTGCTGACACTGGCTGACTGCATGCAAAGGCAGCTGTACCGTAAGAGTCAGGGCATTTATTTTCTTGCTCTTTGGCATTCTCTTTCTTCAAGTCTTTATGCACCACCATTTCTATGGGAGATTATTTCAGAACAAACGCTCTGGGCTGGAACTAACCACATGACTGAAGTTGCTTCATTCAGGACTTAACTGAAAAATACTTTCTACTGTAAGGGATGATGTGAAATTAGACTTCAAATTGTCTTCTACCCAGATACACTCTGTGAAAAGAATTCTTCAGTGCTGAGCCCTTGCCTTCATTTTTCTCTGGGTGGTACTGCTTTAGCTACTTTCCAAGGTCCAGATCTAAATACACTGTTCACAGTTTCAGCAGAAACTCCCACGGTGGCTAGGAAAGAAGTCACTTGCACCCCCCTATCTCTGCTGGCCTAACAGGCAAGGACAGTGCTGACACTGCACTTTGCACTTCCTAGCAGTCTTGTGATTTCAGCTTTATTTTTTCCTTTCTCTTTTTTTTAATTGTTTGGGATGCTTCAATCCCTCCCAACTCCCCATTTCTTAGGAGCCAAGATGAACATACTGTCAGTAGGTATGTACGGGCCTCCAGATGTTTTCAATCGATGTCCTAGCACAGAATTGAGCCTTGAAGCTGAGAGCAGGCAGAACAGCGTGAGTCACTGTAAAAGGACAGGAGCACGAGGGCAGTTTAAAATAGTTTCTTTCTCCCAAGAGTGGTTCTTTCCCGAGGCCAGCTGCTGCTTCAACCTGAAAAAGGCTGCGAGCAGCTCTATTTTGATTTGGGCTCTGTGTCTTCATACTCCATATTTATTTGCTGCTCCTCTCTCTCCCCAGCTCTACATTTCACAGCCCTTTTCCTGGGTTTTCCCTTTTCCTCCATTCTTTCTTTCCTTATAGACCTATGCTGTGGCAGTGAGAGTGCTTGTATGCCTGGAGATCTGTCCCAGCTGCGTCCAAAGCCTGTACCTGGTTGAGGTGCAGGTGTGCTCTCTCTCTTCCTCCAGAAGGGACCTATGCCATGGTCTCTCAGGTGAACCCATGTAGGCTCCAGCACGATGAGGACTGTGAGGCATGCTCTATGGACCTAAGGTCCTTGCTGGCCAGAATGTTTGCTGATTGCAGAAGGAAGAGGCTTTCATATGAATCATTGTGACTCTTTGTTCTGAAGTCATTTTCTGTAGAAGCAATGGTTGGTAGTCTGGCTGTGCTCAAGTTAAATGTTACATTTACCTCTTTAATTAATTGGACATAACTGAAAAAAAAATCTGCTGTAAACAAGGTTGAGAAACAGCACCTTCAAGTTTGTTACTGTGTTTATGGAAGTCAGTGAAGCATACAGTGGCAAAATAATAACTGAGTTTGCTCTGTACATGATTTCCTTATTCTGGATTACATCAACTCTTGCCCACATACAATTAACGAACCTGACACACCACAGCTAATGTGCTGCCAAATGCTGAACCCACCCAGACTCAGATATGTGTGCTCTACCCAGGCCACTCCCAATTTTGTGTACATGGCTTTTCACGCTGGTTTAGCTTCAAAAGGTTCAAACTGCAGTGCTATCAGTATGAGTGCTTCCCATGCTGGCTGGGGTAAAACCAGCTTAGTCTGCAATACACTTGGCTCAAACCCAGAAAGGTTTTTTAGGAATCACACTGTAAACCGTGGCATACGGGCTAGCTTTCAGCAAAAAGCAGGGCTACAGCAAAGTGAAGGTCTTTGGAGAAGCAGAGGCTGTCAATCCAGGATGCTAAAACAGGTAGCTCCTTACCGCTCTGTCTGGTAACTAGCTAAAACCTAGGCAGAGCAAAGACTTGAGGCAGAGAGAGGAGACAGTGCCTGGAGTCTTTAATCACAGAGGCACCAAGCACAAAGCTGTGCCCTGTCTGTGGGGCTGGCGACGTGAAACGTCTGCCCACATGTGTTGCTGTCTTTTGGCCGAGCGAGCGAAGGCTGGACACGCTCCCTTTCCGCCTGCCTGCCCCACTGCCTGGAGCATGGTCCTGCCAGCCTCCCGGGAACGGCTCAGGCAGCAGGGCCTCGGACACCCCGACTTTCCTGAAAATCAAGAATGCTAACAGGGAAAATGGAAGACACATGTTTTCCCATGTGGCATCTGTTTCACAGCATTGAGCACCCCTGCAACTGTCTGTAGATCAAGCAACTGGTTCATGACTCCTGATGATGCATTGCAGTGTAGCAGTGCTCTGCTCATTCTTCCCAGGGTTTGGCCTTAATGTCTGACACCCTAATAACTTCTTGCTCCCCTCACACACACCCCCTGCCACAGGAATGTGAATGCACATAACCCTGGGCATGGGAGAGCCTGGGGACCCCTAGGGGCAACTGTGGTCTGTGACACAGACTGTGTGGGACCCCAGTATGGGGAATGAAAGGATGGGGTGTAGACTGAGCCCTGATGTGGGGGAAATGTGCTGTGGAGGATCTGGGGAGACTTCTGCCAGCAGGAGAGAGGAAGCGAGAGGAAAGCGTAGGGCTGCACACAGGAGAGGGGAGAGCCAAAGCAGCAGTAATATGCTCTGCCTCTTCCTAATTTAATCTCAGATGCCGATGTGAGACTTCTCCCTGTGCCAGCTTAAATCTGTTGTTCAGTTGCTCCGTGCTTATTCAGCCAAATATTCAAGCATGCAGTTAACTTTCAGGCACATGATTCAGTCCCCAGGACTCCAGTGGGACTAAATCATGTGCTTAATTTTTAATTTGTTCTGAAGAGCTTTGTTGAACAGGAAGGGGACCTCCTGTGTACTTGAAGTTAAGCGTTGGAGGGCTTGGCTGAGTCAGGGCTAGCTCCGGACTTAGTCCAGCAAAATCAGTACCTCCAGAGTCACTAAAACAGAGAGAAGGGAGAGAAGAACCAGGCCCACTCTTTTTATGGATCTTTTCCTCTTGGCTGATTCTGTTAATGCCAGCAAAAGTTGGGATACTTCAAAAAAACAAAGCCATACTACAAACATTATTTATGGGATAACAGAACCAGGACAGGAGACTACCATTAAGCAACTTCTTATCTTAAAAGACACTGCATAAAAAGGCAGACTATGATATTGACCCTGGATTTCTTCTCCCATCACTTCAAAATTGTTATAAATGCTGACATGAGAGGTGCTGCTCCATGATGGCAGGGAAAGCAGAATTAGGACTAATCTTTACGATCATCTGCTTTGAGCAATTCATGTTGTTGATCACATGAGCATCCAAACATTTACGTTTTATTTATAAATAAGCCAAGCCTTTTCCAATTCACTTCCTGGTAAAAAGGCAGCATTCAAGCCACAGAAATCCTTTGTGTCATGTGCAGTGCTCATTATTCTGGGAAATCTTGACTGATGCCTATTGTATACTGAACGCTTTGTTTCAAGCTTGCAGAGGTCGTCCTGGGATGCTTCCTCACAACGTTACCGTGGCTGTGTTTAACAAGCACTTAAAACCCAGAGCGTGTATTTGTAGCAAAAATGAGAAAAAGTGGCTGTATGTCAAGTGCTATTGAAAATCACAGCCTGCCCCAATGCTGGGGCAAGGGAATTTCTGCAATTATCAGCAGGAAACTTCTGGAAGCCTGAAATAATAAGAGGAATAATAGAAATCTAAGCATGCTTTAGGAATGTAAATACTTTTCCATTCCAGTATTGGGTATCTGTAAATAGTTTAATTTCAGAGATTTTTTTTTTTTACAAGTTCCAGAAATATGACTATATGTACTTCAGAGTTGCTGGCAAGCAGTAGTCAAATACCTCTTGCTCTGGTGTGATGCAAAATTCTGCCTGTTTACATAAATTGCAAGGTTATTACTGTGAAAGCCAAGCCAGTCAGCCTGAGAAAATCCCAGTTAGCAGCCCTTGTGACATTAATTTTATGCTCCTTAAGAACAGGAAATACGGTGGTGTTTTCTAGAGGCTGAGTTTTATACAGACCCACTGTGTGCATCACCCACAGCAGTACAGTCCATGAAAATTTCTGATCCTCATTCTAGCATTCACCCACCAGTCAGCTTTCTCAGGAAATCATTGAGCGCTGGGTACGTCTTTTTGCTCTGTCTTCAGACAATATGCTCACTGTGATGCACTCTAAGCAAAAGTTTCAGTATCCTTTCCTCTTTCACGGGTGTCTAGGAATCTCACTGTATAATTTGCTGGCATACCCCCTTATCAGGTTCAGAAGTAAACATCACATGACTATGTGTGATAATTACTGTGCCTGCTGCCTTTTATAGACTTATTTTAACAGCAGGAATTGCATCATTTGTAAAAACAAGTCACTTTTCCCCCCTCTCAGAACTCCTATTAAAAGTTCAATGATTTAGAGTCCACCACCTCTACTTTCACAATTTCTACAAATGCATTAACACTAAATTTTATAATGTGTTGCACAGGAAAATTATAGGACTATTTCTAGACTGAACAATGGAAACATTCAGTTGTCACAGAATAGCAGTGTGATGCTGACATTAATTTCCAATAGCCAAGGTTGCACCCTTCTTGAGATGAAATGGAGGGATGCTTGCAGCTGTAACCCCTGAAGCTTCAGCTGTGAGAGATGCAGCATTAGACTGTCTTCATTCTGGCCTCAATTACTTGAATAGCATGTCTGGTGTAAATAATTTTGGATCATTTGGTTCCTGGAGATGTCACATCACGGAAAAACTGCCAGCAGACTAATCTCTGCCAATACTTCCCTCCCCCCCCACCCCCAATCAAGTGGCCTTACATACAGTACTGCAAAGGTAACATGCAATGAAGAGTGCTCGTTGCCTACTAGATAAATCCAAGCTTGTCAATAACTGGATTCAGACTCTACTATCCCTGCCTCCCATTCCTGTTGCATAGTAGACCCAGAGGTAGGCAGGACCATTTGGGGCAAAACAACCTGCAGGAAGAAGAGTCAAACAAAGCAAACTTTACCAAATCCCCTTGGGTAGCATAAGGGTATGTAGAAGATGAGAGCATCTGCTTCATTAAGGTCATCCAAGTAAGGACCTTTTCAATGTAAGCTTGATAATACATAAAGCAGGGAGTGCTAAACAGAGATACAAACCCAATAGATGAGGGATGGCGGAGATAATGCCAAAGACCAAAGGTCTCCAGTCACTGACTGATGGGCCATTAAGAAACTCTGGCACAGCTTTGAAGAGGGACAACCTGGAGTTTGTAATGGATAAGAGGGGGAAAACAGGAGGAACAGGAGGATTTGTGATATTTGAGATGGTCCTGTGGGACTGCAAAATTTATTAAGGAATGTTTATGGGAAGGGAATGGGGGAAGAAGGCAATGGGGACTGGACAGAAAGGGGTACTGAGGGGCTGGTCACGTGTAAAAGGGGGCTGCCAGTGTGCTTGTCTGAGCCCTGCTCCCGACCCCGCAGCCTCTCCTGCCTTCCGATTTAATCCTTTCCTACCTCTCTCTCTCCGTAATCTCACCCTCTATCCCCTGTGTGCATGAGGGCTGCAAGGACGAGGTGCCAGCGACCAGGGGGACTGGCAGGAGGGGGTTTGGTGCCAGCCACTGGAGCCACGGCAGGGGTGGAGGTGTCCCAGGTGGTGACAGACACAGAGCGGAGCGAGTGAGGGTCCTGCTGCCAGCCGGAGAGCATGCATGCCCTTGTGAATCCAGAGAGTGTCGTGTCTGTGTGTCTGTGTGCCTGTGTCTGTGTGTGCAGTTGAATTTTCACTGCCGATGCTTGGCCCTGCACTGGAGCCCACAGTTGGGGTGTCACTGTTAGGTGTAAGGCCTGACTGAGGTCCTCATCCTCTCCATCTGGGGACCACTCTGGAACTTCCAGTCACGTCAGCTTTAGCAAACCATCCACCTCAACATCTTGCCAACATACCCAAGCTCCTCGAGCCTGGTTTCATTCCGTCTTGCCCCTCTTCATTGCTGTGGTTTTTGCTTTTCCAGTGAGATTCATGCACTGATCATACCATTCTGCAGTGCACCGAGCAGATGCTCACATTTCTTCTTCTCTTGGTGTCGTGGCTACGTGAAGCAAAAAGCACTGAGTGTTTTCCAAAACATTTCTTTGGGATTTAAATTCCACCACTGAAGAAATTAATATAAGCCATTGCTACAAAGTCTTGTGCTTTCCAAAAAGCATTCTGCAAGGATAGAGTATTGGGTAACAAGCAGCAGTAAACTTATGTGGAGGGTGTTTAGTTTCCTCCTGGACTAACTTTACAGTTGCTGCGTATTTTGGAGAATTACTAAAACATACACTATAAAGAGAGACTGATGGAATGTAGTTTGATTTATTGTATTTAGCTGTATATATTTTTGTCTCTAGAACAGAGTTGTCTGTCTCTAAACAGTTGTCTGTTTTGTAAAAAACATCTTTTGCTCTGCAAGATCTATGCTCACACTTCATATGACACTTCATATTGACCATCTTTCTACTAAAACTTTATATTTTTACTGACTGAATTTTTACACTGACAGTGTAAGAATGAGGTAAGGAGTTGGTTTAACTGTGACAGCTATTATCAGAATGAAATCAATGGTGCAGAAATAATGGTTACTAACATAATGCATAGCTGGTGCTTGCATCCTAACTTTCTTTTTAATGGCATACCAGAACACAGCTTCAAATTTGGATGCACTTCAGTTACAGAATTAATATTCTTATTCTCTCTGAAGAACTACAGGCCTGCCCCTCCAAGCAAATGCTTAAGATCTCAGAGGAAAAGCTTTAAGATGATAATAGAGAGAAGGATTGACTTCAAAAGGTTTTTGTACAGAGGTAGGAAATTACTATTACCCATCCACACCAAAATTCTACGTATATTTAGAGCTAACTGTAAAATTGTTTTCCTGCAGTTTAAAGCTGAATAAAATTCCCAGTGATGTCAGTCAATAAGTACCAGATTGTCAAATCCAAAGAAGTAAAAGTAAATATTATTTCTTCCTGTCCAGGTCAGAGTATTTTACTTTTAAGATAAGCTGCTTAGGACCTTCATTTTTATTCATAAAATTCCCCAAGGAAAAGCCTTCCAAGCACACTTTCAGCTATTTAATTCAGAGGGAAACGTCATGCATAGCTTAGAGCTGATGCACATTTCCCTTGCTGGTTTCCTGCAAGCCTCTCAGTTCCTTCAGGGATCATTCATGTTACAGCATATTCTATCCCTGGTTCGTTAATCACACAGCTAATAAGGAAGAATATTCTATCTGAATATATCTATATCTATCTGAATGTGAATCTATCTGAAATGTGAATATTTTATCACAAATGCCAAGCACTTGTTGAAGCGTTTGCTACCCAGCAAGGCACTCAAGTATACACTCAGTGGAAAGATTTTGCTAAACTGTGATTGACTGCTCAGCTAAGGCCTGACAGTCTTTCCCTGAAAATGTTGTGGTACCAGTGAGTTTGGGTGTCAAATCTGGCTGCCTCTAAACAGGTGCCTGTCATCGCTTCCAGATTTTCTGGCTTTTAACCCAAATTCTTAAAGTGCTGCCAGTGCACTGCAGCATGTCGTGGTTGGAAGGAGTCCAGCAGCAATTTAGCTTTAAGCATAACAAAGGCAGGAAGCAGGGAACATAGGCACCATCTATTCCTAAGCCTGCTGAAACATGCTTCCATAGATGTGCTGGTGAACAGCAAGGGAGTATTGCCAAAAACATTGATAACTGACCTTTAAGGGGGAAGTTAGTGTTACTTGTAACAGGAGCTAAAACCCTTCCTTTTAAAATATAAATCATTACCATGAATTTCACCAGTTACTTTTGTAGATGTGTTTTGAGGCTGCATTTGTGTTTTGCATCCCCTCACTGAATTATTCCCCCTTTGCATTCCTGCTATGTAAATGGAGTCTGCTTCACTGCATTTGCTGATTAGATAACAAAACAGACTGTAATGAAAATTATAAAGCTAAAGGCTATTTGTAAGAGCTGGTTGAAACCTTTCCAATTAATATTTCAACAGGATTTCATCTAAGATCTGCTTTCATAAAATATTCACAAGCAATGTAATTCTTCAAAAGGATCTATCATGTAAATATCCTAGAAAAAAAAATCATTAAAGATTAGGAAAAAAAAGTCTAATCTCTTCTTTCTTTTTCCCACTCAATTTCCTTCCTATTCCTGCTAGAAAACGTCTTTAAAATGTGCAACAATGTAACTGTTTATTATTAAAGGTAGAAAAGCACACAAAGCAGTATCTGAATTGACATTGACAAAAAAGAGTGAAAATTGTTCTGCCATATAGTTTGCCTTCTTTTCTCACCTTTTCATCTCTCAAAGGAAAGAAATCATTTAAACTCAAAGTTGCCTCTTCTCAAAACAGCAGCACTAAGATAGTGTAAATATAATTAATTTTCTCATCAAGGATTACAATATTCACAGGGTTTTGAATAAAAATCCCATCTTCCTGTTTAACAAGAAATTCACACACAGAAAAAGACATCCCTGGTGTTGGCCACCTCTGCTGTTCACTGCAACTCACAAGCTCCCTACAGCACAGGGGAAGGCTTTGTGTGTGGGCAACCCATACTTTTCAAAGAAAGACATGGATCCATTAACCACAGGGTTATACCCAAGCCTCTGCCTGGATCCTTGCCTCAACCTATTGGCTTACATTGAGCAAAGAAAGAAGTCACAATTAGGTCTAAATAAGCTAAAATGTACTAGCTAAACCTAATGCGGGTGCAAGGAATTCTCTGAAAGTGTATACTCTTGATTACTCCCAGTGAGTTTTCTCCGTTTGCAGAGATGTTTTAGGCAAGATTTTGCAGTTTGTACTTTAAGGATGGATTGCACTACGCTCAGTTGCATTTGAAATCATGGTACCCATCAGCAACTGTGCTTCATTACACCAGTGCCCTCAAAGGAAAGAAAAACTGGAGAGAGAGAGAGAGAGAGAGAGAGACCACTTTTTCCTGTTTGTAAAGCACCTGTCAGGGAAGTCTGAGCCCTGCTCATTAGACATAGATGGCTGCAATAATGTATGCTAGACCCTCAGTTTCTTCAGTATTTATATACTGTATAGAAGATGTTACATACATAACCTGCAATTAAATGAGGGATAATTTAGAGATTAGTGAAACAACTGACTTTTAGCTTACACTGCCTTCAAGGATACTTAACAGAAAATATTCTCCAAAATATGAGTGTATCATCACTATTAGATCATGGATCCATGATCCTCCCTGTCACCACTCTTTTCTGGAATAAAGGGTGTCACTGTGAAGTCATGGTGCAGGGTTGGTGTGTAACAGGCTGCTTTTGGCCAAATAAAGTGTGTAATCCTACACTAGTGCGTAGCTGAGGTGTCTAGAAACTTTCCAGAGTAAAATCACTTGTGTGTGTAATTAATGGCTTCTCTAATTTCACCAAGTTGTCCTCTAAGTTGCTGACAAATTACATTATAGGAACTGCAGAAGACTCACAAGCATCATTACCTTTTGTGTGATCAACCACCACCAACTTCTCTTTCTGGGAGCATGCTTCCTGCCTGTCAAAACCACCCTGGGAAACTTCTCTGTAGAGGCTGAAAGAGCCTCAAAATATAAATGTTTGAAATGCTATCAGCAAACCCTTGCAGCGTCAAGGACACCTCACCTCTGTAAAGGCTGGGACAGTTTGCGGGAGGAGCCCAGCGGTGCCAGGCTGGCAGCATCCATCCCGCAGGCTGCTGCTGAGCACTGACCTGCTGTGGCAGGGTCACCGAGAGAGCGCTTGGTCGCTGCTATGGGTAACACTGGGCGGGGGGACTCCTCTTTTAACACATTTGTGTTACTTGGCACAGATTTTAGGAAGAAACAAGTCTTGCAACACAGCAGGTTGGAAGGGAGCTCTGGAGCTCATCTAGTCCATCCCTCAACTCAGTGCAGGGCCAACTTTGAAGTTAGGGCAGGTTTCTCAGGGTTTTATCAGTTGAGCTTTAGCAGTCTCCAAGGAGAGAAATTCCATGGCCTTTCTGGGAACGTGTGCCAGTGCTTAATCACTCTCATCCTAAGGTTTTTTCTTTAAATCCAATTCCAATTTGGATATGTGCCTTTTGCCTCTTGTCCTCTGGCTGTGCACTTCTGAGAAAGGCGTTGCTCTGCCTTTTCTATAACTTCCCTTTTTGTAGGATTATAATACAGCTTTGTTTTCTTCAGGATGAGTATTGAAGAAAATTCTCTTCAATATGTACATTTTGATATGCTAATATTCTTAAAACATTTAAGAATACAGTTTTATCTGTTTCATAAGTAACGCCATTTTTTAATTCTGTGAAAGTTTCTTCTATAGTTTATAGTTTTCTTGAGTCTTCTCAAGAAAAATACTTTGTGAGGACTGTTTTTAATTCGACTGCCCTTTTTCTTGCCATCTGCATTTACCTGAAAAGCGTAGGGTGAACTGAAATTTATTTGTAATAGTGAAGATTGCTCTGCTTTAGTTAAAACTTTTAAAACCCTTGCTCTTTCATTTTAACTAGCTACAGAGTGTTTTTCTGTTTTGTCATCTTGGCTCATACTTTTTTTGCTGAGGAACCTGGGGGTTTTTTCAGGGCCTGTTCTACATTCAATACTTGCAGTAGGGAAAAAGTGGCATGGCTTAAGCACTAAACAGAGGCTGCTGTCCACAGTCTTTCTGTACTTTCGCGATCAGTTAAGAAGCCAGGGTTATTGAAGAATGATAAGTCTGTCCTGGGCTGCTATTATAAAAGTTATATGAAAAAAGCTATACATTATCATAAGCTAATCCTGGAGACAAGGTTTAAGTTCCAAACTCCCAAACAAACTTTCCGTCTATCATGCTGGCTGTTTCACTGAAACTCCATGCCTTAGCCTCCACCTATAAAATGAAAACTGTCACACTTCCCTGCTTCACACAGTTATAGCATGGAAGCATTCATGATACTTCTGGGAACCTCAGGCATTGCAATATTGTTGGAAAGGAACAACAAGAGGAAAGAAAAGATATGGCTCTTCCCTTTCTATGCCAGAAACAGCAGAAGTAATTCTACATTATTCTAAGGCAGCTGAGCTTCTGAATTTCTGGTGTTTATTAGTTTCACCATTGTATTTTGATGGCTACCTGATTATGTACTAGAACTAGGAAATAGCCAGTGACGCCTGTATGCTATCTTTGCTTGGTCGAAGGTTGATTTTATCTGAGGATATTGTTGAACAATGAGACTTGTCTGAGCATTCTGAGCTGTATACAAATTCAGATCCATTGTCAGTCTTCAAATTCATGACTAAACCTGACCTTTGAGAACTGCAAAACCTAAGCTAATGTTTCAACCATTATAGATACACAACAAGGGTGGGGGCAGGGAATTCTTTCTAATGCTCAGGATTGAGAACAGAATAGTTGAAACAGACCTGGAGTGCTGTGGTTGAGAATTTCTAAGGTATTAAGGTGAATTGATACACTGTATGTGCTATTGAAAAGGTGATTTCACATCTCAAATGTAAATGCATTTTTCTGAAGTTCTGTTGGTTCTGAATGCTCCTGAAACTTCCTCTGCTAATGACTCATCAGGATACACACTCAGGGAAGGGTGATGTTGTGGCTGGAAAGGTGAAGGCAAGTTAGTCAGAGAGATGTAGGCAACGGGGAGGGTGCATCCATCAGTTGGTGACAGGGTGCTCTTTACATAGGATACAGACAGTGTGCAGGAAAGGATGTGGTGCCTCTTCTCCACCATGGCATCTTGGAAGTGCACTGGGCAATATGGGCAACCAACCAAGGAGTGAAATATTTCCCCTCCTTGGCAGGGTGATCTTTTATATAAGTAAATCTGTAATTCTGGTGATGCATCTGCAGACCTACAGTTTTTGGCTGGCACTAGAGAAGACTCAGCTCTACAGCTCACTGTTGTCTCCCTTGTCCTATCTGTGAGACCTGAAATGCCCCACAGGGAGATCAGGTGAGTGCCAGAACTAGGACGAGGCAAGGGACAGAAGCACCCACGAGCCATGCCAGAGACAGAGGAGGGGAGCAGGATTTCCCCTTTGACAGATCTGCTCACCCCATTTCGTGAAACCGCACCCTCCATCTGCTCTTCAGCAAAGTGTCTAAGTGTGCTTCAGTGCTTGACCTAAACCTGTGACACCCTGAGTGTGAGGGTACAGATCTGGTGTCCTCGGTTACTGTTTTTGACATGGCACATTTCTAAAAGAGCTATCCTTTTTGTCACAAAACACTGACAAGATTTTGTCACTTTTTATAGAGATGTGGCTCCTATATAGGAACTTTGACTGTGAACATATGTTGGAGTCAAGCAGCTGAACTTAGTCAGCCTGCTTACAGGAATGCTTTGACATTTAAAAGGGCTGGATCTCAGTCATTACTCAAGAGAAAGAATGTGTGGAATTTAGGCATAGTAGTACCAGTTAGCTTAGCTCTGTGCTCACCACTGGCCATACGTTGTCTGCTCACCAGTGTCATCAACAATGCCATGGATATTGCAGGACCAGACAACAAACATTGGGTTTTTTAAGCCTGATGTCCCTGATCCTAAACTTAAGCTAACCCTTGTGCTGAACACACCTTAGGAATGAGAACCTGTCCCAGAATTAGGTGCCCTTGTTGGTACTAAATGTCCTGGCTTCCTGGACATTGCAGCAGAGTCTAGAAAGAGCTTGGTGCCTTGCTGTCCTGAAACATAACCCTTGTTCCCAAACTAATGCTAGCTGTGAACAGTCCCAGTCCATCAGATGGCAAAACACTGAACAGAGCTGTCACTCTGTTGTGGCAAATGCAGCCATACACTCAAGTTAGTGTGTTCTTTTGCTAGTTATAACCAATAAACATGTCAAAGAACATTTCAAGTCAAACATATTCCATTTGTTTTTTATTGAATTCTGAAGCTGACAGCAAAACTTGGGTCATCTGAAAGACCATTAGAGAATTTTAAGTACATGTTTGGTTAAAAAAGAAACAAACAAACAACAAAAAAGTAACAAAGGACAATGTATGCTAGTAAAGTATTTTTTGTATGCAGTCTTTGCTGTCCTTCTCTGAGCAATGGCTTATTTCTTGCAATTCCCCAGCTTTCCGCAGGGTGAACTGAGTGCATGAACATGGTGTTAGCTGAGTGACCAGGAGCTGTATGGTAGCTCTCCCTGTGTCTTCACTGATATAATACATTCAGAAGATCTAAACACCAGATCTAAGTAATGATCTTTAGAAATCAACACTGCACTTAATTCATCCCTTGTGTAATTCTATGGGCTTCAGTGGAGTTACAATAAAGAGGAATCCAGACCATCACCTTCTAGAAGAGATTATATCATCTGCCTTTGCATAGCTTTAAAGAGGTTTCCATTCCTTACAGGTAGTGTTATAACATGGCTTGGGTTCTGTAAGTTACCAGAATACACTGCAAGTGTCATTCAAAGCATGTTATTTATATTATTTAATTTACCAAAGTTAATGGGTAGCGATTAAATGCCAGGAGTGTAAATGCATGCTGGAGTGCTGTGGGAGCCCTTGCTGACCTGGAAGCCTCTCCTTCATGTACTTTCTTGGTGACCAACTTGCAGGCAAGGCTCACATATAGGTGTGGAACCAAACAATGCCAGTGGAGTGGAGTGTCTGATTGTTTCCTTTGAAGGAAATCTGATGAACACATAAAGTACTTGGAGAACAAAACCAGCACATGGTAAACAGAGAAACAAAATCTCCTCAAATCAAATTACTAATACAGATACTGCCTGGAAGACATGTAAAAACTTTGGGTACCATTGTCCCTTTTTTCCTGCTGAGTTTTATGAGCAAATGCTTTCCTTGGAAATTGCTACAGTTACATTTCTAAAAGGAAAACTGCAGCTTTCAAAACTCCAGCCAGAAATACACCTCTGCCATGAAACAGATGTGTAGGAGAGTGCCATGCTTTAGTTAAAGACTTGCAGAAGCTTGAATGTAAGAGGTCTTGGAGCATGATAGCTCCAGCCCTGCCATCCTTGGCCACAGCGACCAGTGCTGTGGCATTCTTGTGAACATAAGGCATGGAATAACCAACCCTCTAGTGTGTGAGGCTTAGGTCAGATTTCATTAAAACCTGCTTAAGTCACAAGCCTATTGTACCACCTTCTAACCAGTGGCTCAGGTGATGTAGAAGGAAATAAAGAGAGGTTGTCTGGGACAATTCTACTGTTATTGTGTGTATTTTGGGCAACACTCAACTAATTGCTATTACTGAAGATAATTCCTTACAAACACATATGATAAAATATAACCTTCCTCTAACGAGCAGAAACAAACCAGCATCTCTCATGGAAGATTTGCAGACACACCTAGCCATGTCTGCTCCATGTATCCGAGACATAAAATTTAAATTTACCCCAGCACTTTGCAGACACTTTTGGAAGATGACAAGAGATGAATGCATTCAGATGCAGGTGCAAACTAATTGTAAAGAGTGGTTGCTAGTTGTTGCCAGCTGGTGAACTGCCAAGTTTGACACATCTCATACTTGGTAGATATCTACCTCAAATGTGGTACTACAGGCTGGTCTGTTAACTGTGTGAAACACTCAAATACCTAACTGCATCACAAGACAGGAACTTTCAAAGAGCATTGGATCATATCCATTCCTCTCTCTAGGATTATCTTTTTTATTACCTTGTAAATATATTCTGGCTATGATTAGCATGAACCTCTCTTGATGTGGCCCCTTGTTATGAACAAAATGTTTCTTTGTGCATCATCTAAAGCACAGAATATAGGCCAAGTGTTTCAGAAGCATATTCATTACTTCACACTGGGAATTGCCATAGTAAAATATTAAATACAGTCAGAGCGAAATAATAGCTACTTTAAGGGCTCTATAGTGTCATCAATCAAATGCAGATGGCCCAATTAATATTATGCAAACTCAATATTTTGCCTGGAGAATTTCTAGCAGCTAGGGTCACAACAGAAAATGTCTCCCAGGAAATAAAGGATAATCAGTCTAAAAAGGCTCAAAATCTCCTGAGGAAAAATTATAAACATCAATTTAAAATATAGTGTCATAGCAATCTCTGAAAGACTATTTTACTAAAAAATATTAGGGCCTCCAAAAGACCATGGCAAAGGCAGCTCAGTTTGTATGATATGCAAAATAAAAAGGACGTCCAACACATTCATACAACTACACAGTTTAAAAACTGTGTAACACACAAATCAGAATGGATACATTTTTTCCAGAGTCTAAGAAAAACATAAAATGTGACCTCAGTTATGATATCTTCCTTGGCTATTAGCAAATTCTGTACATGCTACCTAATAAGCTTAACTAAAAGCACAGTAGGAAAAACAAACTTCTTCCTCCAGGACAAGTTGAAGAATAAAGGATCATCTTGCCTAACTTTTGATGCCTACAATGGATATGTCTTCAGGTGAACAAATAATCCCGGGGTTCCTTTCTAGCACTAGTGAAGAGAAACACATTTTAGGTGTAATTCACCTTGGCCACCTTAGGAAATAGGTAAATTAAATCCTAAACTTGCCTCTTTCTACTCTGTCATCTGTTGCTATAGTGACAGATAGAGTCATTAGCTCAAACCATGCACAAGGTGAGATAATTTCCATCAACTATGAATAAACTGTTGTCACCAGATCTTCAAAATAATTATATCAAGCCTTGAAAAATCAGGTCTTAAAATACAAAGCATTAAGTATTCAGTAAAGGATTTGCCTTCTCTTCCTTTTACCTAGAAAATATTCCTTAGGCCTCTTGACCTGATTTCAGCAGGTGCTTATTTGCTCTGCTAGCTCTGAGATGCAGGAATAGTAGCCACTGGATGACCAGGAGAAACTTAGCCCTCAAATCCAACTTCCTTTGGGAACAGGAAGAACCCACTAAACCATCCACCTGGACCTTCTGTTAGGGCTAATGGTACCAGTAACTTCAATATCATACTTTAGACAACTCTGCATTTTCTATATCTTCTATAAAAAGAGACAAGTTCCCAATATCTTTTGCATATCTCTTTTCTTAAAGGCCATGAAATCAGATGCTTTGCTTCATGTTGGAATGGTGTATTAATTCACAGAATCATAGAATAATAGAATGGTTTGGGTTGGAAGGGACCTTAAAGATCATCTAGTTCTAACCCCCCTGCCATGGTCAGGGACACCTTCCACTAGACCAGGTTGCTCAAAGCCCCATCCAACCTGGTCTTGAACACTTCCAGGGATGGGGCAGCCACAGCTTCTCTGGGCAACCTGTTCCAGTGTCCCACCACCCTCACAGTAAATAATTTCTTCCTAATATCTAATCTAAATCTACCCTCTTTCAGTTTAAAACTGTTACCCCTCTTCCTATTAATTGCCTTCTAACAGTATATATTAATAATCTCTCCTTGAAGCAAAAATTAGAAATAAGCCAGTTTCTTGAGTACAGCATTATAAATATGAACCAGTTCTGGTAAGATCAACTGAAAGCCTTAGCATATGCTCCAGTAACTAGAAGGATAAACTTGTCCCAGAGTGGCTCCCAGGCCACTTGACCTCCTCACCAGCGAGTCCTGCTTGATAAGTGCTAGTGACCCCACACTCGCTTGCATACGCTCACTTGCCCCAGTTGCTGGCCTCATGGACACACCCGCCCAATACAAGTGCTCTGATTCCAATTGTTGGCCCTCAGACCCCCCGTACACACACATGCACAAAGTAAATTGAAATGAGACCACGTGACTTTGATGGTGTCAAAAGAAATCATAAATAGCAAAATTTTGCATAGACTACTCAAAACTAGACAGTAAAATGTCTACATACACTATATTAGTGAAACAACTGCAAGTGAGGAACAGGAAACTGAAATCACGTTTTGCATGTGTTTAATTCCCAGGCAGATGAACTGTTAGATGCATAATAAGGTGAATTACTTAAAATGAATAATTATTTTACTATCTCTAATCACAGCCTAGTGCATTTAACACAGCTTATGATTATCTTTACAACTGGGCAATACTGTGTGCTACTCTACCAAATGAACTAGCTACTCAAGCCTGCCACAAGAGATGTAAGAAATGGGGCCCTACTATCAGTCAGCAGTGACACCACTGGGCTGGCTGACTGCCCATTCCCTGCCTTCACTGTAAATCCACATTCCTCTTCTGCTGCTCAGCATAACAATAAAGCCAATCTATTTACAGACAGTAACAACCTCTTTTGAGATTTGCATGCACAGAGGTGATAAAATTACTTCAGAAAGAAGAGTAAGACTAGCTCAGAAATCTGCTGCTTGCCTTATTTTTTTAAGCAGAGCCAATTTCTCTAGTGTGCGTAGAGGAAATAGAAATCTTATCCCCTAAGTAAGTATCTCAGTAAAACAGCCTATTTGTTGTTGCCTACATCTCACCCTGCAGCACTGGAAAGGAAAAATTTACGGATTTGTAGACCTCAGTATCTCAAACAGGCAAGCAAAGGGCCCCTCGAAATGTGATGGCCTTGCCCTTCACTTCCCTCTTCTGCAGCAAACGTTCCTATAACAGCATGACACAACTGTTGTAAGGTGTGCTCAACTGCAAGACCAATGGCCCTCTGGTAACAACGATGAAAACACCCAGCAATGCATACTGGAAAAACTAAACCCAAGAAGGTTACAACCGTAAGGTCATGCCGACACCTATGTATTGGACTGGGCTGTGTCTTTCCTTTGGGGATCCACCAGTTAGACTCCACAGTCCAGCAGAAGAGTTTCTAATAAAACACTTTAGTTTCTTTTTCATTAGTTTTATAAACTGCATCTTTAAAGGATTTTGAGGTTTATACACTCATCTTGGCTACGTGCTACGATGTGTGGATTCCCAGCTAAACTCTTCAGGGCTATATTGATTCAAGCTATTCCCAATAACCATAATGCTGCTCTTGAATTTTCATCTGTTGTCACAGACTTGCTCTTGCTTTGTCAAGGCTTATAGTGCCCTAATACCATGGTCAACATCCCTCTTAATGCTTTGTTCTTCTAATAAGAATAATCCTCTTCCATGTCCCTTCTAATACTTTCTTCTGGCATTAGTAATATGCAAATACTGAGCTGAAGATTATTATACTCTATTTTTGCTGGCTGTTTTCCTGAGAAATGTATTCTATTTATGGCACATGTTGACACAGCTGGTTCCAATTTTCCTTCTCATGCATAGCAATCTGGGGAAGCCTGCCACACTGCTGTATGTAAAAGCTATCATGCCAGGCTTTTGTTTCAGAGAGCACCCCAGCCTATGGGTCCTTTCTACTTCCTGGGAAGGCGATCCTTGTGTTCACTTGCCAGATTGTCCTCAGCTTCCTCAGCAGATGTGTAGACCCATCACTGGGGTCATGGCCAAGGATAACACTGAGAGGGAGACAATGCTTCTCCAGCCTAAGGCCTTGTTCTCCACCCACTATTCTGGAATAGGAGTGTCCACAGATGGAGTTAATCAGGGGTAAGTCCCTTTGCAGACAAGCCCTCACACTAAACATACCACTCTGAAGGATGCTGAGGCCTCTAACCACATCCTGGGTACTAGATGTTCACCACAGATTCCCTCAGCACTGTGCCTTTATGCTGCAATCTAAACCTGAGCCTTCAATCTTCGCAAAGATCAAAAAGTGAGTACCCAGAGCTCTGCTGTTAACTTAAAGACCTTTTATGACAATTATTAATGTGCCAGCTGTCACGCTTCACCTGCACATTTAAAAAGCCTTTGAAAATAACTAATTCATCTTCACGGTGCTACTGTAAAGAAGGTTATCAAATGTCTCACACGTAAGTTTAATCTCTGTATGTGTATGCCAGGCAAACCATGCTTTATTTTTCTCTTTCTAGCTGAGCTGACAAAACACTGAGGGTTTTTTGAGTTGCATTTTTTTTGTGGGAAGGCATGGGGAGTGATTGGGAAAACGATTCAATGTGATGACCCTCTGAATTCCTGTGGGACTCCATGTCGAAAGTATACTTTTTTCTGCTTTCTCATTTTTGGACAAAATTAAAGGCAAAGTTCCAAGTTCAATTCCCAGTTACTGCTGTGTAAAACTGGAGTAGCTCCACCAAAACCATGGGTATTACACTAGATTTATGCTGCTCTGAGATCAGAATTTGGACAGCAGGCTTTGTGGTCAGTGTTTGACTATAAAGCTTTTCGAATTGAGGGTTTTGTAATCATGTCTCCCAGAATTCTTTTCAGATGAACTTCAGAAGGCACTTCAGACAATGCTGCATTTTTCTTTTAAAAATCTGTATTTTGGTTAGTAAGCAACTGTAAATGTAATCTTACAAGTACAAAGTAGAATAAAACTAGGGAAAGGAACCAGCAAGTCTGAGTTACTTTCATTTGCTATTTCACCAATACCCATATTTGGATCTGCTCAGCAAATGCTAGAAATGGAATTACCCCCAAAAATTTTAATGAACCAATCAAATGAAGTTTAGTTGAAAAATGGACAGAGTGACTTTTTATGCTTGCATGGCAGGGTTTGCACTGGAGAAGCATCGGGTAGGACCCAAAATTTGTGGGCCCTTGGGTTGCATCATCCCTCAGGGCTTGATGTGGGCTTGCACCCCACAGGTCTCTTTGGCCTCGTCCTCCTCCTCCCAGCTGCAATGTCACCTCTTGTGGTGTCCACAAGCTGGCTGTGCAGGTGATAGCCCCTCCATGGAGATCTGTTCCAGGCCCTCTTTCCAGCACCAACATGGCCTCTGTCTCCAGCCCAGTCAGAGGCATTCCTCCCATGGCAGGTGAAGAGCTGATTCAGTACTAATAGCAGCAATTTTTACTTCATTTAATCTACTGCCTATTAACACCAACTTCTGAGTATTGATTTGGGTACTGAGAAAAGAAAAAAACTGAGATCATAAACAAACACTCAAAGGAACACCTCTCCTCACCCTTTCATAGTCTCAGCTTCCCTTGTGTTTGCCTAGGTTTGCAGTCAGAGAGGCCCAATTTCTTTGGTGAGGCAAAAGGTGGTGCAAAAGGTTGAGTGTAAGAGGGGGTATAATGGCTTCCCCTGCACAGCCAGAGGCCTGGCACCTGTTTAAAGCGACCAGAATCAAGAACACCATGTACATTATCATTAACTCCATTTACAGTCCTGGTACCATGTGTCAGGGATAATAAAACATCCAACCATACCAGTGTGCATTAATCATCCATCCACTAGTCAGAGGGATGTGGAAGCAATGTCTGTTTGCATGTTCTTAAGCATTTGTACCAGTAAGAGTTGTAATCAGTAGCATCCTGCTCCTCTCCCAGGTGCTGGGAGAGGCAATATCATGAGGCCTAAGGACAAAAGCATCCCAAGGACTGCAGCCCAGCTGCTGATGGTCTCTGCACAGAGTCATCGCAAAGTGCTCCCTGGATGTAGTGTTTGCAGCAGGGGGAGCATTTTACGACTGACGCAGTCAGTGCAAGGAGCTGGATGTGTTGTTATTGTTTCGTTCTTCATGGTGTTCAAATAGGATAGGATAATTATGAATCCCATTTATTTTTTTAAACCTCACAAATAGGAAGTAGCCTGTAGCTTAACTTCTGCTGCTGTGAGAAAGTCAGCATTTTGTTCTTCTAGATTTTTGAGCCTTCAACAGCAGTCTGGAGTTTATTTATACATTTCTCTCACTCTTGCCCTTTCTCTCACACAGATGCACTCCACCCAGATCCTATGAGGCTATCTTTAGGCTTCCAGGCAGTTTGGATAGTTACTGGAAATCACCAGCTACTTCCATTTTAATTTCAAGTCTTAAAAAAAAAACCCAAAAAACAAAAAAAAAAACCCAAACACCATAAACTGAACTTTAGCTTATCATAAACTATTAAAAATCTGCAGATGTCAGTGCAGCCTGCAGGCTTGTGAATTTTCATAAAAGCTTGAGCTGTTTAACATCTAAGCTTTTTCTGGAAGTTTCACTGCTACGCTACTCAGTCCCCTTTAGTATCCTGCTGTGCAATAACACTGCCAATGGATATGACAGAAGTTGAATGAATCATGGGAAAGACATTGGACATGCAGCACCAGGTCCACACCAACTCCAGTATTTAGGAATGGAGGAGTGCAGGGAGAAGAGCAGAGGTGTAACGCCTGTTGGGAAATGTCCTGTCTCCATTCAGCAATCAATTCTACTGTTGAGTAACAAACATGTTATCAAAGGCTCAGAGCAAACCAGACATTGAGATTTGCAACTACCCAGAGCTTGAGTTAACTTTTCCATGTTCATATGATTTAAGTTAATTTAAATTAGTCTTTCATTCTTCACATTTTCTAGCATAGATGCTGTGTTTGAGCCCTGACATAGGCCTTTCTATCCATAAAAGTGTTAACATACACAGGGTGTATTTTCAGGGTGACGTGACTAAGCAGTTACATTTTAGTTGGCTGTACTGAAAATTTACCTTTTAGAGACCACAGAGCATCTTGTCATGTCGTGCAAGCTAACCTTCACTAGTGTCTTTTCTAAATTACAGATGTCTTCTTAGATTCTTGCTGCACTACCAGGCTCCATCCAGCTCTCGTGTCCCCTATGGCAATAGCTGGTTCCCTTGTGCATTTTAATCTGAGGTGTTGCTGTAAGCCCCCATAGTTTTAATTACTTTGCTGTGAGCTCTGTTTCCTTCACCATTTCTTTTTTCTCCCTTGGGAAATCTACATTCATATCCAAAATCTGTCACCTATCTCATTCTTGGGAACAAAGGTTGATGTCATTGCATTTTCCAGCCATGTGTCAAGCTGCCAGTCGACCTGTGTGTGTCTCTTCCCCACACCTTATTTTTCTTTCGCTGAAGAGTGATCTGTTTTGTACCTCACCACAGGCAGTGGGGTAAAGCCTTTGCCTACACCTAGCACGGCTATAGCTCGTGCACTTCTTTCCCAGGGCTGTGCTGTCAGGGCCACTCCACAGAGAAGGCCATGGCCCCAACAAGTATGAAGCAGTCTGTACCTCCAGGAAAAGTGAATGTGAATCATCCTACCTCGGCTGGTTTATGCTTATTGCTGACAGCAGACCTGGAAGAAACTGGGTGGATGGTAAAACTTGAATGAAATAAAAAAAAAGATAGCTAAGTCCATTAGCCACTTCAGTTTTGCTTGCAAAGGGAAAGGAGCACTTCAGATGCTCATTAAGATACAGTTTTAAGTGTTTGTGCTTGTTACAGAAGCAGATCTGTGTGCTGCGAGGCATGCCCATTCAACTGAGCCAGCTCACTGCCACAAACTTCCTTTCACAAACTCTTGGATTTCCTTCATGCTTTCTTATTCCTCTCAGGGGAAATACAGCTGCCTCTTAGATATCAGCGTTTAGATATAATGATGATAAATGCTATATAAAAGATGAAGACATCAAGAGTATATATGATGGGAAAAAATTAGTCTCTTGCCACCTATGGTGATTAAAAGTTTCATAGTACTTTTTGAAATCATAGGTGTGTTCACTCTCCTTTCCTGGCCAAATTTCAAGTTAGACAGCATGCTGTCAAGTTTATGTTATATAAAGCCTTCTATAGACTGGAAACGTCTCCCTTCACTTCCTCTTCTCCCTAGCTGAGCACCTCCAGTACTTACTCAGTCCCATCCTGGAGGTGGTTGGATGAAGGTGTACACTCACATAGGGGTGTAACTTGCAACTGAATTATTATTCCTGCAAAGGCTAACACAACTTCAATACAAATCATACCTTCTGCCATATGAGCCCCTTATGTACCTTCATACAATTTGTTCACCTCTTCTTACAAAACTTTCTGCCCCAGTAGTCATTAGAACATTTTATTGTGGTTGTTCTTGCCATGTCCCAAATTCAAAGGCAGGGTAGTACAGTCACAAATAAAGGAAAAGGTGATGTTTGACAGGTCAGTAGAAGGTGAGATGCTGCAAAGCTGCTTGCCAGGGCTGAGCTGGAAATGCCCCTGCTGAGGCAGAGTGAGATGGTCTGGGAGAAAAGAAGCACATTCTCTCTCACACTCCTGAGATCTGATTTTCCTGTGGCCCTCTCCCATGTGGTTTTCTCAGTACGTAGATGTTTGGATGTGAAGTTTATAGTACTGAGAGCCCATCCTACCCTTTAATTACCCCAAGATAGTAGCTTAACCTTCTCCTAGCACTTCATAAATGGGGCTCATGTTCCCAGGAATGTCCCAAGGTCTCATTCTGAAGGCCTGAAGCTTGCAGACTTCATGACTATTTTGAATACACATTGAGGTGGGGATCGTGAAGTGGTTTTGTTGCTCAAATAATATTGCAGTCTGAGGGGTGCTGACCCTGTCAAAAGCTAATTCTAGTTCTCTGAAGTAGGCAAAGGAAATAGAGTTAGAAGGGAAAAAAATGGTATGTAGATGCTACTGGTGGAACAGTATTCATTTCCCTTTATTGTGATAACATGGATACAAAAAAAAATCACAGTTTGACAGACATCAGCCATAACATGCTTCCACCACTATCTCCAGTTTTCATGTTTGTGTGCTTTTGCTTACAGACACTCAGAAATTTTTTAAGAGTGACCTTTTTCCATTGCTTTTTGGCATTTGCCATTTTTCCTGCTATTTTTCTTCTGGAATTATTCTTCTTGTTTTCTCTTGAGGCATTCTGTTATCTACTCACAGCTTCATATTATTTCCTCTCTGTTCACCCCCTGCTTATTTTAGCTGCTTTTTCCTTCCTCTTCCTTACTTTTTCTATCAATTTCCTATGTAATCCTATGTCTTCCTTGCTTTCCTCCACACTTTAGCCAGTTGTCGACTCAGAAACCTCTAATATTTGGACATTGGGATATGAATGTGATTCTTCAAAAACACGAGAAACCAGAACAGTTTCAGCCTCCTAAACAATGCCTCCATCTGATTATGGCAACCACATTTGCTACTACTTTCCACCATATTTTTTCCCTAAAATAGAAGATCAGTTCACTGACTGGGTGCAGCACATGGGAGGAAGTGGGGCATGAGGATGGAAAAGCCACCAGGAGGGCTGGCAGTGCCTCTCTGACCAGCCCTGAGCCTGCAGGGATGACTTATTCCAGTCTAAACTGATGAAACCAAGGCCTTGCTCAAGGTGACCTCTTTGTGCCTTGTCATCCTCAGTAGATACATGAGGAAACTGAGCTCAGGCCCAGGACTGTAATTTCTCAACTAAAAGCGATGAGTATTCAATACATTACTTCCACTTTTGTCCAAGTTCCAGTCAAGGCTTTCTCCTGCCTGGAGTTAGAGAAATGAGCTTCTCCTCCCCTAGTAACAAACCACATCAAACTTACAGTGACTTTGCTGTACGTAGGCTAATAGTACAATGCATGCATTACTCTCTCCATGGTTTCTGCTTTTCTTTCTCCTCTACCCCTCTGCATTATCTTCTGCCTATTTCCTATATTTACCTATTTCCTGGCTGTGAATATCAAAAATGTAGAGGGATCAGAATGAAATAAATGGAAAAATGTAAAGTGCAAATAAAGCAAACCAGAACATTAGTAAATACTCTAGCAAGCTCTCTTGCACTCTATATGGTTACTACAAGTTAAATGACACCTACATGAAAAAGGTCCACCTGAATTTAAGATAAACTGTTCTCTTTTCTGTAGTTTGATTTTACATTGCAGAATTTCAGTGTTTTATCCCTCCTGCCCCATTTCTTTGGGACTGCAAAAAGACAAACTTCCATTACATTCCACAGATTTTACAAAAAAATTCTATATGGCCTTGCTCTTTGCCTTTGAAATAGAGTGTGCAAAACTTTTTTACAGTGTATGGCTAATAATATTGCTCCTGGATACCCTGGTACTGTAACAGAGGAAACGTATGTAGTTCATTTTGCAAAGCAAGCAGCAGCATACTTTTTTATCTCAGCTATGTCCAATAGGATTCAGCACTTGTCAGCAGTCTGTGGAGCTTCCTGTAAAATCCTATGGAATTTTGTAGAAGGAATATAAAGTTTTATCAAGATTTTAAAATAGCCTAGTCAAAAGGATATTACTATCTATAAAAATTGATGAGAAACTGCAGATGTCCCTTCTATTGTGTTTTTTAATCCCTTGCAGCTCTGCACCTTTTAACCACACGGAAGTAGCTGAAACAGAGGAAAAGAATGGGGAAGTAAGCATAAAATATATTCTTATGGGCCAAAATGGTAACATTCTGCATCCATGGCAGATATTTATAATGCAAATTGAACAAGCTTTATATTTTTTTGTATTTTTTATTTTCTTTTTTGATTGTTTTATTGAAAATCAAGGGTCCGATACAATCCTGTTCTGCCATCAGCCAGATTCCCAGTGAGTTCAGTAAGATTTAGAGTCCTTACTAAGGACAAATGCCCAAAATGGCCAGCTGCAAGCAACTAAGAATTCACTCAGTAGATCTACTGAGAGTGCCTATAAGAAGATACAAACCATCCCAAAGTGTCAGTAGCCTGAAGCCTGAAAATGTTGTATTATTACATCCACAGCCTCATCTCAAAGATATCTTTGCAGCTACTATATGCTGTACAGTGACCTGTGTACAGATAATAATAAAATAATAAATATAACTAATAAATAAATGAATAAATAAGAAACAATTATAGCTAAACTGCAGCTACAGCTCATGGTATGACACCCAAAGGAGCTTTAGACCACCCAAGATGCCGCAGGATTGATAGCTCCTTTTAGAAAGGAAAGCAAACTAGAATTATGCTCACATATCCTCAGCATTCAGCAATCAACAATCCAAAGCAAGGCAAGCCTGAAAAGGCAGCTCGTCCTTAATCCGCTGCTTTGTGAACGCATATTGCTAGAGACACAGAAGAGTTTTTTACCTTAGAAAAAAGGACACAATTTTCAACCAGTGATCTGTGGAGTGTGCATGTGTGTGGGAATGTATGTGTGCTTCTCAGGGGTCCTGAAATGATGAACAAGATAGATAGCAAACCCATATATGTTATCTATCTCTTCACATATACATGAAATTTCTAAGTGGTCTGTACCCATTCAGAAAAAAGAATGTAAAGGTCTGTGCATTGAAACAGACTGAAATAAAGGGACTGGCTGACTTCCCATTAGGGGAAGGGTCATGAGCTGGACAGGATTTCAAGTGCCTTCCAGTATTCATGGTTTTGCAGTGATGTAGAATTGATGGTCTGTAATTGGGACTGCAACTGGAAAACTTCAATTGCTGATGGTTTAACTCTATCCCAGGAAAGTTCTGAGTGCAGGAAAGTGCCATTGAGTGAAAATGGATGTCTTTTTGCTTTCCTGTGTTTTGTGGCTTGAACCCAAATCCCCATTGGGAATTAATTTATCCTCCTATAACCACTATAAAGTCACCTTTCGACTCAGCTCAATACTGAACAGGTACAAAGAACAGCCTATGAAACGATTGCACCAGATTAGGGCTCAACTATATTGTTTAAAATATTCAAAACACCTCCCTGCCAAGGACCATTCTTTATTTCTTCTTTTGGTTTGTGTAAAACGTCAAACTCCAGAGGTGGCCTGTCACATGCACTACCTCTAATGGAGAAGGCATGGTTAGTGTGTATAGTTTCAATGAATGGTTTAAAGGCAGAGTTCAAGTGTTTAATTTTCTGGTCTTTATTTGTTTAAGCTGAACCTTCTGTAGTATTTTAATCTATATGGCATGTCTTCATACCATGCAGGTAGATTGAAAAAGTATTGGCATGTTTTCGGATACAGTACTATGAAATAACCCCTTCTTAGGTGTTATCCAGTGCTTTTAAAAAGTAAGTAAGTCATTCATTCCTTTTCCACAAAGCTTTGATCTGAAGACACATTAAACAATTGGATGAATAGTTAGAGAATGCGTTTGATGTATATGCCAAGTTTCTTCTTTACAGAAACCTTGCTTCACAGATCGTGGGAGTGATATGAACAAGTCTGAATATTTTTAAATGTTGACGTGATATTTAGCTAATATTTAAGAAGCTCACAATGAGTTCAGCATAACCAAGAGAAATGTATTTTTCGAAGGAAAATACCCTGTGTAGAGTATTGCAATGTGTCCACTTTCAGCTCACACCTACATGCAACACCAGTGTTTTTTAATGTATAGTATTTCATTTCTTCGAAACAAGAGTCATCCAAAACCACAGCACTCTGAAATATTTTTTAAAAATGGGAAAAAGGACTTTGTACCTTTTCCTACCATTCTGGAAAAAAATGGGAGATTATATCAACTTCCAGATTCTGAAGACTTTTTGAGTAACCAGCTAGAAGTCATGTTGACTTTTGTAGGTCAGTATTTCTCTTTTCCACTTCAGACCTTCTGCTGGCCTACTTTACGGTGACCAATTATAAATGAAGGAGAATCCTCCTTCCCCTATCTGACTGCTGTCTGATACATTTTTTGAGTTGCATGGGTTTTTTTCAACATGAGTAGTTCTAATGTTCAACATCACACTGTTAGAAATGTGACTTACTTATATTATTTTATATTTATAAGGGTTACTATTTTCATGCTTGTTATTGATGTCATTGGAAGTGAATGATACATACATGAGAAGTAATATTAACCAAAACAACTATGCAGAAAGTTTGGATAATGTTATTACATAAGCAAATTCAAACAGCAAACATTTCTGTGGCAGGAAGCTGGAGCTAAACAAATGTGCATGATAGATGAGGAAACTTTTTTTTTTTTTAGCATTCTGGATGGTAAATGTCTGGAGGAAATTGTCAGGAATGGTGATCTAATCAAATGAAATTGCGTGCCCTGTCAGTCCCCTGACTCAGTTTCCTCACAGTAAGACAGGAATACTCATTGTCTACTTTCACATCCTACAGGATCTACTAGATCTTCCTAGTCTCTGAGCGTGATGGCAGCAGGCAGCCCTTATGGCAAGATTCGGCCGTAGGGGTCAGCCAGCACTGATTTCTTTGTAGGACAGGGCCACAACATTTGCAAAGCATTCAGCCAACCACCCTGACCCTACAAAATTTCTCATGTGGGTAAGAGCCACAGAATTAGAGGTACAAGATGACAAGAGACCATACCAGAGGAGAGGGATATCCTGGAAGAGTTCTCAAGCAGAAACCACAAGCAGGGTCCACAGCTTCTCAGGTGCCTGGGCTGCAGCCTGGGACAGAGCCAGGCTGTGCTGCGCTGTGTTTCACTGTGCAGAGTGTGCCACTGGAACAAGCAGTGCTGGCCTCACCGCATCCCCAGCATCACCACATCCCCAGCCTCACCGCATCCCCAGCATCACCGCATCCCCGGGCTTGCTTCCTCCCATTGCTGAGGAGGACAGCAGCAGAGCCTCCTAGCCGGACATTCAACTGAGCCCTAGGTGGGAATCCCACCTGAACTGCTTGAGAGCTGGCAATGGCTTAGGAGACAGCTGTAGGCCTTCCTTGTTCCAGCAGAAGGGCTTCCTATATTCGCGGCTCAGCAGCAGAAATAAAAATAAATGTTTATCATCTTAGACATTAAAAAGAGCAGATCCTGGGTTCATTGGGTCATAAATAGAGCAAAACCCAGGAAGATGCACAGGCTAATGTGCAATGTGAACCAGATTTCCTTTCAGTTTACATCTACTTTGCATGGTCTTAGCTTTTAAGGTCATCTCCATCTGGGACACTGGATAATTCCATTAGAAGATTCACTTTGACTCAAGACCTCATTTATCTTTTGGAAGTAGTTTGTGAGCTGCAGTACAAGACAGTTTCTCTGCCCTCCACCTTGCTCACTGATCGGACTGACAAGAGAACATCTGTCTCCAAGATCTAGAGTTGGTCTTTGTTCCCCTAGCAGTCTGGCTCCAAGAGTGTGAGCAAGAGTGAAGCAACTGAAACAGAAATAACACCAAATAGGAAACAAGTCATTTCCACACTATTGGAAATGCATGTGCAGAGAGCAACCATGTGTAGCATGAAATTATGTTGGTGAATAAATATTCCAGTTACCGTTCTTAGTCTGAGTTTACTGCTGGCAGTGGTCCTGTGCTGAACAGTGGTGTTATTGAAGCTGAGCTTAGTATTCAAGCTCAATCGAAAAATGACAGCAATGCACATTTTCTGCCAATTTTAATATGAGCTTAGCAGTTGAGTGTGGCACTCTCTACACACATTACATTTTGGGGGTGGAGGGATTGTTTTGCAGAGCAGGTCAGGCAAGTAGGATTAGCCAGCAAGGCATCTCTATCATAGAATCATTGAATCATAGCATGGTTTGGGTTGGAAGGGACCTTAAAGATCATCTAGTTCCAGCCGCCCTGCCATGGTCAGGGACACCTTCCACTAGACCAGGTTGCTCAAAGCCCCATCCAACCTGGCCTCAAACACTTCCAAGGATGGGGCAGCCACAGCTTCTCTGGGCAACCTGTTCCAATGTCCCATCACCCTCACAGTAAATAATTTCTTCCTAATATCTAAACCAAATCTACCCTCTTTCAGTTTAAAGCCACTACTCCTTGTACTATCACTACATGCCCTTGTAAAAAAAGTCCCTCTCCAGCTTTCTTGTAGGCCCCCTTAAGGCACCAGAAGGCTGCTGTAAGGTCTGCCTGGAGCCTTCTCCTCTCCAGGCTGAACAACCCCAACTCTCTCAGCCTCTCCTCATAGGAGAGGTACTCCAGCCCCCTGATCATGTTCATGGCCCTTGTCCTGGTTTCAGCTGGGATAGAGTTAACTGTCTTCCTAGTAGCTGGTACGGTGCTATGTTTCGAGTTCAGTATGAGAAGAATGTTGATAACACTGATGTTTTCAGTTGTTGCTCAGTAGTGTTTAGACTAGAGTCAAGGATTTTTCAGCTTCTCATGCCCAGCCAGCGAGAAAGCTGGAGGGGCACAAGAAGTTGGCACAGGACACAACCAGGGCACCTGACCCAAACTGGCCAACGGTGTATTCCATACCGTGTGACATCCCATCTAGTTTAGGAACTGCGAAGTGGGGGCAGGGAATCGCCGCTCGGGGACTGGCTGGGTGTCGGTAAATGGGTGGTGAGCAATTGCCCTGCGCATCATTTGTACGTTCCAATCCTTTTATTACTACTGTTGTCATTTTATTAGTGTTATCATTATCATTATTAGTTTCTTCTTTTCTGTTCTACTAAACCATTCTTATCTCAACCCATGAGTTTTACTTCTTTTTCCTGATTTTCTCCCCCATCCCACTGGATGGGGGGGGAGTGAGTGAGCGGCTGCGTGGTGCTTAGTTGCTGGCTGGGGTTAAACCACGACACCCTTCTCACAGCAAACACATTTTCTCTTACAGGGACTCCCCAAGGGACAACCCACCTGAATTTATGGGTTTGTGAACTTCTGTGTCTGCATTGTCTTGCCATGTCCAGGACTACCTGCTATGAGGGTGGCAAAGAATTCAACATGCATTTAGACAAATATGACAAAGAATTCAACATGCATTTAGACAAATATAGCACTATCCAATAAATAACATCCTGAAGGGACTCAGATGACTGAAAATATAGAAGAGCTATATAGACTGGGACTGGAAAGAGCAAAATGAGAAGACATATTGTAGACATTGATAAGCTTATGAATACCATGAAGAGATTCAGGATTAGACTGTTTTCTTTTCCAATATCTGAACAAATTATTTTTAAGTTACAGATTCTCACACCACAGGAACTTATGTATGCAAAAAAATTACATATGTTTAAGAACAAATAAACAAAATCATAGTAGAGAAAGCCACCATGGGCCATTGAATAAAAAAGCACTCCTTTGCTTCTGAAAATCTGTAGATTGAAGGATATTAGGAGCATATGAACAAATATTATGTATGCATCCTATCTTGATTTATGTTTTGGGTACGTACTCAATATTGGCACTGGCGGACACAGGATGATGGGGTAGATGGACCTTTGCACCAGTATGGTGCTTGTTACATATCTATCTTCTGAAATTGCTACTGGAATTATCCCATTCTTCATAGGTATGTATGCACCTGGTGTGGAACAGGACATCTTAATAAATTGGTGCTAACATGGAAGAAATGGCAGTATTTTTTATGCTACCAGTGTGTCGTGGTTTAACCCCAGCCAGCAAATAAGCACCACGCAGCCGCTCACTCCCCCCCACCCAGTGGGATGGGGGA
>NW_010972605.1:1889821-1920564 GCF_000737465.1 Haliaeetus leucocephalus
GAACTCAAAACATAGCACCGTACCAGCTACTAGGAAGACAATTAACTCTATCCCAGCTGAAACCAGGACACAGTGGGAACTACACACCCAAATGTCTTAAAACTGTCACCCAAGTGAGAATTTTTTAAAACATGCTACATCTTTGCCATGTACAACACATTTTTCTATAAATGAGTCTGTCTACTCAGAAGGAAACAGGTCTAGACTAAGAAAGGCCTTGTGGATCTTAGAAATAATGTGACTTCAGGGAAGTACTTATATTCAAATGGCACATTCTGCTTTCTCAATCCTGTAATGCTTCAAAATTGATATGTCACTTTGTCTTGATAAAGGATAAGTGCAGATAACGGATTAATTGGATTATTGGGCTGTAATGAAAATGGTCCCAGGAGAGCACAGATGCACAAAGATGCATGCAAGATTTGGGACTACCAAGCAACAACTGAAAATACTTTTACTTTTGACATGCAGATCATGATCTGACTTTTTAATGTTTACGGTTTGCATACAGTTTACAGTGGAGTTTTGAAGGGATAATTATTATTGGTTTGTTATTTTCTTGAATGCCAAGGAAGATACATAACTTCTCCCAGTATCATTCAGTGTATTAATATTCCAGCCTTCCTGGATTAGCATCTTAGCTTTACTGGTGGCAGGTATGTCACAGTAAGCACTCTTTTCCTCATTTTAAGTAATTCAGACATTGTATGCTGCAGAAGAAATGAGAGAAGTCATTTAAAAGCATTTTCCAATGCTGTTTCCTGGTTTACAGTTTTTAATTTATGATCTGTGGACTATTTCTATGAAATTCACAAGCAGCAACAGAAAAGCAAGCAAACTGTCGGCAGGCTTAAATTCCCTCTAAATGAACTGCATATTCATGAACTGCACTGGAAAGGACCAGGGAAATCTGCAAATCAAAAAATCATATAGGATCAATTTGTGCCATCTCAGATAGAACTTTTTAAACACTTAATTTTCTCAAAAAACAGCCCCTGATTTATAAAAGGGGCCAAGGAAGTGATTTACCAATTAATTCATATTACTGTAACTGCAGAGAAGCAGGAAAGGGTGCACTTTGCTTTTGTTAAATATTGCTCAATATAGGCAACTGCATACGGAAATTGATGCCTTCCCTGTATTTTAGCTGTTAATGCATAAAACAGCACAAATGTTCATGACCTAACGTCTGGACGAGGAACTTCCGTGCTCTCTTACTTCTTTCTTTCACTTTGGAACTCATGGGGTTTTTTTGTTCATACTACCTCAAAATATCATAACAAAGAGAAGAAGGAAGAAAAATTAATTTAGGCGGCTAGTAATATAAAAGATCTTTTTTCACACCTTTTGACATACCAAAAGTATGCAGGGCCAAATTTTAAGCCTTGTTAAATGTGAAGGCAGGTTGAATAATAATTTTAATTTAAAAAAAAAAATATTTACATGCAGAGAAATTTCCACATTGGTCAGATGAATTACTCATAATGAACAATTCATCCAGCTGCATTAAATAACTTTAAATCATTGAAACCTCTATGCCAGGCTGCCCAGATATCTCTTCTAAGATTCTGATCACTCTAAAATGATGTGATCGTCTGCAATACTAGTTCTGAATACTTAAAACATACTTTTAAAATTCTGTCCTTATTTAAGGACAGAATAGGCCAGTATGGAATCAGGAACTGCATATATATATAAACCAGGCTCTTTCTGCTGAGGTGAAATCATCTGAATTCTCCAAGAAGTGAAGAACTGTCTTAGATTCTTCATTTTTAAATATGGGTCCTCATTTGTATCACCGGCACTGTTAGATCATAGTACAGATGTATTTGGTCATTCAGTTCAGTTGTGTGCAGCTGAAAGATCAACCTTTCCTTGTTTCTTCAGGGTGTCACCTTATGTATTCTCTTCTACCTGAGCAAAATTACCCTGGGAAAAGTATTTAATACTCTGTCTTTCATGTTAAGGGGCACTTTGCCTAGAAGATGAATTTAGTGTAGGCAGCCTCAGCAGCACTTGTGATGTGTGGCAACTGGTAGGATCAGGCCTTTTTTTTGGTCAGGAGACCAACTAACCCCAAGAATTACGACATTGCATTTAAAAATATATCGGAGCTAAGCCATTAGAATAGTAAACAGTTCCTGTTTGCTGGCAAAGAAGTCTTTTCAAACTTATTCAGCATTTTGTGTCAGATACTGAATGTCTGTGGTCATAATCTCAAATTCCTGTTTATTTTCAGTGAGTCAACTGTTTTTTCTTTTTTTTTTGCCAAAAAAACAAGTAGTTTCACAGGACTCGGTTTCCCTAGACGTCATGCTTCTCACGAGCAACAGGGCATAAGTCACTTCTTGCCTTCCTCAATGCTGAGGTCATGAAAACCACTCTGATCACTCATTTCTCTCCTGTTTCCTTCACGCTGAATGTCCTTTAGAGCATACCTGACTATTAATGGCTTACTTCACAAATGTAAAAAGTGCAAAAGCCATTCCCTTCTTGTGCAGAAGAATTCAGTGTGAAGGAAATCAGGAAGCCAAACAGTACATGGGAACACAGGTATTTTTGAAAGGTTGGCTGGCATAACTCATTGAAGTAAGCTCTGTATGACTGTGAAGCCACCGATATTATATATTCTATCATCCTCTATCAGTTTTAGCATTTTGTCTCTGTATTTTGCTGGTGTGAACAGTCTTTTCTCTTTTATGACAATGAACAGAGTCCCAGCTTGATTTTATATGAGAAAATCTCCCTGGGGACTTTGCAGACTCACAGAACATGGGGCTATTGTTGACTGGGACATGACAATACCAGACCAGTGGAATATACAGCTGCAAGCCACAGGGCACTGCTGTTCTGTGTTGTAATTTCCTCCAGTGGACTCTTCCAGTGCGCAGGGGAAAAGTCTCTCTTCTCAAAGAGGCTTAAGTCTTATGTACTTACTTAAACATCGGGTCCAAGAACTCAAACGTTGCCAAAAAAGTTATGTGACATGGTCCTGTCTTATGCTGTACCAGCTGTGTACTGAGGGTTAGCCTGGCACTGAAGTATGAGTCTTACAGATTGTGCGAGATAGACCAGCACCAACGAATTAAATAGTGTTGTGGGATGTGCCTAGGCAGTGGCACTCCATGCTGTTAGGTCATTAGAATCGTCCTCAGCAAGGTTTTGATCCAAGACAACAAATAGATTCCCAAAATTTCCTAGACAAGAGCATTTCCAGTTGTGGCCATCATGTTTGTGAAGGCAAGTGGGGTTAATAGGCTGTGGGCTCTCGCAAGAGGATTGGCGTCTGTGCTGGAAAAAGATCTCTGTTATGCTTAATTTTCCAGCATAGATGTATTCCCCAAGTTGAACTCTTATCTCAGTGATTTCTGTAATTGTGATCTTCACATTTTACGTTTACAATAGCTGGTATCTACAAATGATGCTGTTGCTTCTAAATCTGCTCCAGAGGATGCACAGCACAGCAGGTTAGAACCAATTACTGTAATGCCTTGCTGTCTGCAAGTCTTTTGACTTAACACTGGGTTAAATCCAATTTTTCCATCTTCCTTCTGAGATTGACGCAAATGATGTGAGACCTTCTCTCTCCACCAGCACCTTCCAGTGGAACACCAGAACTGATAACTGCACAGGCGGGACTTGGGAGCCCCAGCACACAGATTTCTGGACAGCTAACATAGGAAAATAGAACTTCCCTTTGGAAAAAAATAAAAGCACTGACAAGTTCTTGTGCTTTTGGAATGAAATTTAAAACTCTTTTTTCCTGGATGGGAAGAGAGAACAAATACAGTCAACAGCATCTCAATCCAAAGAAGCCAACAGGAGTTTTGTTGATATTTTTATTAGCAGACTGCATATATGAAGTGAACCACTGTTATAAAAATTGGTTGGATGGTTGCTTTTTTCAAATTTTACTCTTCAGATACAAATGAGGCAAACACTCTTCTAACAACCTGTCTTATGTCAGAATACAGCAAACAGGTGCAAGTTTCAGAAAAAGTGAATAGCATGTAGGCAGTCATCTTTAGTCATTGCATCATTCATACCTAAATCAACAAATTTCCTATACAATAAATAAATTTAAGGAAAAAAAAAATAGAAAAGTACTTCCTTATTCTTTGTGCACTCTGAGAGTGCCTTGTTATTGAAGCACTTTGGCAATGATCTTTTCCTGATGTTTTCCAAGCTCGATTTTTTCCCCCTATGTTTCCCTTCCATTCTTTAACCCTATATCAGACCATGGAAAAATAAAATTGAAAAGAAGAGGTGCCTGTGGAACAAAAGGGAAAACAAAACAACATGGGTGTGGAGAACGTAGGGAATCTGCAACAGTGGATTCAGCTGTAATTTAGTGCAGTTTGTAGCCTCATTTTTCCAGACTGCCCAGCGAGAGGCCACATTGCCCAACTCGTCATGCTTCAATGAAAGACAAACCCATGACTATTGCAGCCAGGAAATGTTGACATAAAGGAGTTACTAAGAAAACCTGAATGTTAGTCATTCTGCATGTTAGACACATTGCAGGCAAGGTCACACAAGCTTTATTCACATTAATACCACTGCTTTTTTGTCTTGACAGTGTCTATGACAATCAGGCAAAATGGGTTTTTTTTGTCAGTACAAAAAATGAAACAGCATTTTCCACAAACACTTTGAAAAGAAACATGTTGAGCCTGTAGCATGGTTGTATCCTGTGAATAGAGAATGGGTTTTTTGCAAGGAAGGAGGCATTGCAGAGAATTGCCAGAAGGACAGATTCAGACACATGTGAGTATCTTCCTCCCCCAGTTACTATTATTATTATACTTCTAATGCCCACATTAATCCTGTACTCAAGAATTCTCTCTTAGCATTGAAAAATCTGCACAATGAACTGTCTATGAGACCCCATCAAGACTACACCACACTTTGAAAAAGTCATTACTGGAAGTAGGAGTAGCTGGATCTATGGAAGATTGAACCAGTTAAATTCAATTAAAGGGAGTTACTATTGTAGGCGAGGGCTCTGCGGCATGAACCAAGGAGGAGAAAGGCAGAGTTAGCTGTATAATTTGAGCAGGATGAACAAGGCAAGGAGAGGGATGGAAAAAGGCATGAGCAGGTGTGGGACCCCGTACGGTTGGGGTGGTATCGGTGGGTTCCTCCCCCTGTGGTGGGAAAGGAGGGGGTGGGTGCCATTGCAGGCCACAGGACCATCTGCCTGCTGCACACCCGGGCGGTTTGCATGAGAGGCAGTGAGATTGTGAGTTCCAAAGGCAGTAAAGCTGAGCCTGTGCACCTGCCTTTGCAGCCCAGTCTGCTATAAGTCCCTTGCAGGGACCTTTGCTTTCAGACCAGTTTCTGTTCTCACTCTTATGTTCCCCTGTTAGCAGCAATTCACTTTCCATGATCTCCCACTTTCTGAAGACTGGAATATGGCTGTATTCCATTGCTTTATTCAAAACAAAGAACTCCAAAATCCTTTTAAAAACATGAATATACGTATCTTTGCGTCAGTTCAGTGAAGATGAAGATTATTGCTCAGGGTCAAGAAATTTGGGGCAAACAGAAGATAAGGCACAGGTGTTTATTTAGCCATTGGTTTTTGATACCTTCATTTTTAGGCCCTTAATATGTGTGCAAATGGTCCCCCCTCTAAAGCACTTCATCTAAAGACGTTGACTAAATCAATGCCAGTTAGGATTAGAAGCCAGGATTTCTAAAATCTTGATCTCCATCTTTAGCTACCTCTTATTATCTATTTCCTCCTTTTCAGAGCAAGTGATCACAGAGGAACCGTATATCTACACATTTTCCAAATGATGTTAAAGTCATGAAAATACTTGGGTTGAACTGATATGTGAGGACTGTACGGACAAAATTTTAGGTCCTTCCCTTATCATTCCTGCACACTGTTAAGCTTGAATCCTTGAATCCTCTGCTCTCTTAATTGATACTAGAATACGAAATGTCCCTTTTGTTTAAAAAGTGATTAGTACACCAACTTCAACTGAAGTAAGCATGAATGAACCACAAGCTTATATTCTTCTGTGAAAGCAAGTGACCATCTGTAGTTTCTGGCTAATGAAAGGGGTAGGTTTCATGAAGGAGATATTAGGCAGAACTAACCATGAGTATGTGTCATTCATCATTCACTCTGAAGTTGAGAAAGGAAAGCTAGTCTGCCTTTCAAATTTGAAAGCTAGAGGCCACATTCAAAACATTTTCAAGTTATCAGTAAAATTAAGGTTCTTACATCTGCTATAACCCCCTAAATATATAAATACTCTGCTTTGAATATGTACAGTTCTTGCCATTAGCAATGTAATCTGAGTATTTCAGGGTGTTGAAAAACACCCCATTTGGAGTTGCTTATCTTTCTAATTGAACTGCAGATAGGTTTCTGCTGGGATGGTATTATCATCTAATGACTCTGAAAAGTATAAAACTACTGAATTACTGAATCTAAGTTAAACTCCACTCAGAGAAAAGTAGAAAACCCACTGCAAATCTGTTCTTGCTTAAAATAATTTTTTATTGTCAATTTGTGATTTAAAATAATTTTCTCAAACCTGATTTTATTTTGCTGACATATCATGCTTATTAAGATACTGCATATTTTTATCCTGGGAAAGGCTCATCTTTTTTATTTCTTAGGCTGCAACCTAACAGTGTTCTTCCCCTGTTATTTTCCCTATTGCAATAATTTGCATTGTTTTCATGCTAACAGTTTAGCTATCACAATTCAAAATAGCAGTGTTGAAAGATACATGAGCTTTTTTAAAAGGAATCAGCTTGGTTTTATTTGTATTTTACCTCATTTAATTTGACAAGCGCATTTATTTCCAGACTAGGAATCTCAGGACAGGCATACAGCACCGATCATGTGGATCTTAATATTAGAAATACAGCAATAAAGGAAACTTGACATTAGGGAGTCTCACAACACTTTTGTCTGAAAAAAAAAGAAAACGAACACCAACCAGAAACCCTCCACTGTTTAATGGTTTAAAAAATTAAGTCCATTCATTATGGAAAGGTTACTTAGACTGCATATGCCCCAGAGATTCTGGCTTCTTTACCAATTACTCTGATAATTTCCAATGATATGGATACCCATTCTCTGGATACACAGTTCAGACTATTTCTTTATTTAATTGAGGACACTAAATAGCAGCCAGATGGCTGCTTATTACAAGCCTTTTAGGAATTTGAGCCCAAAGTGAGAAACAGAGTATGTTTTTCTCCATTTTCCAAGAGCATGAGCTGCATACATACTATGAAAATGCAGGACAAAACAGCTATAACATTTTCCTCCAGTGTCATAGACATTTCTTTGCTTTACTCTTTAAGGTAAGGAAATGTATTTTGAAAAGCAATATTAATTTCTTCTGTTTAGAAATGGGCAAACACCTAAAGCGCCTCCACATCAGGCCATAGGAGAACTGTGCTCTTGGAGCATGGCACTGAGAGGACCACCCTTGCTGGGCTTTGTGCAGGCAACCGACTGCAGCCAGACAGTTACTTGGCTCTTCCAATAAAAGTATTAGTTAACAAAAGCCTAAGGAAGTATAAGGCAACCCTTCCTGCTCTGCTTTTTCCTTCCAACTCTTCAACTCCCATCCCAAACCAAAGCCTTACTAGACTTTGAGAAAAACATCTGCGTTTTGGGTGCACTGGGGCCAACATCTAAAATCTAAGGTATTTTCCATTAGACCCCAAAATGCCTAGCAGAATACTTATATAGTAGCCTAATTCAATGAGGTAAAGAGCATACTACAGCTCTTTTGTTATTTTAGGAGAACTTTAGGCACCAGCCTGCCTGTCAGGTGTGAGATAGGCAAGAGCTTAATGATCATCCCACCACCTCAGAAGTCCATGTATTCATGCAGGCAGTACCCGCCACTCCTGGAGCCAGAGACTGGAGATTGTTGGGATGGGAAAAAGTACAGGGCAGGAAGGAAAGGCTCCATGTGCTGTGCCCAGAAGGATGTGCTTGGGCATCAAGATAGGCCAGCCCATTCATTTTCTTTTCTCTGAGAAAATTAGGTGGGTAGGATCTCTTTGCTTGGCTGCTGGCTTTTCTTTTCTACCTCATACTTTCACCAGGGCACTTCTGCTTAACAAGGCTTGACTCAGTCCTTGAGTTCATAAATTTTCAGCTTTAAGTCTGTTTAGGCCTATTAATGTGTTTGGGTTGCAATACATATTTAAGAAAGACTTTCAGGCTTAGTTTGAAGACTTCCAAATAGACAAAAGCACGATGATGTTCCCAAGTATGTTTTTTGCAATAGTTGAGCTGGGCACTCAGAAAAGTTTCCTGTTATTTCTAAATTTCTTCACAGTCAGCATCAAACTTCACTCTGCCTTTTTTTGTTACCTATGTTACCTGTTAACCTTCCATAGGCCATCATTAAGCCAGATCTTGGTCATTCTTTTGTAAAGGAAAATAATTGCAGCTTATTAGTCTTCTCATAAGATGGAAAGGTTTGATTTCCTCAGATATTCCCCCTCACTAAATCACTCTGTTTTAGTTTCCTTTCCTACTTCAACTACTTTTCCAAACATGGACATCAGCACTGAAAAATCTGCTCCTTCTTGCTCCCATCAATGCAGTACCAAGATAATATTTCTTCCTTAAGCCACTAGAGCCAAGGATTATCCTCTTTGATGTAAAGCACTGGACTACAGATCAGAGTGAACTGGTTTTCTACAGTCATCTGTAGTCATTTGTAGTTCCTGTTCAGTGTCACTGCTTTCTAGGAGGAGGCAAACTCCACTCTGAGTTACAGTCCTTTCCTTCAGATATAGTTGTTTGTGAACGTGGTTGGAGGTTTTTCAGAAGCCCAGTCTCCCTTTACAACTGAAGCACAGCAAAGAAAAAAGGGGGTCAAAGGAAAAAAAAAAAAAAAAACAACAAAAGAATGACTAAGAGGACCACAGGGAAGATGAGAGGGAGGAGAAACTATAGCAGGGTGGTAATAGCATCTTTGACAATCACAGAACATGTTTTAAAACCTAATTCCTCATTTTTCAGTTATGTACAAAACATCATTTTATCTAATTGCTTCCTTGTAGCTGCTTTGCCCATTTCAGTCTTTCAATATATGCAACTCTGAAAGCTTCCTTGAACTCTGAATTGTTCTTCTTCCTTTCTAGCCTGGTTTTATAAGGGAACAACCTCTATGCAACTATGCCATCTGCCTGTCTGCCTCCCAACTCCAGTTTCAGTGCAACAGCCAACTTGAGTCAACTTTGAAATAGGACCAAAGTTCTCAAAGATGCTAAGTTCTTACAAGTTCATCAAAAATTGGCAGCAAAAAAGAGGAAAAAAGCCCAATTAAATATCTTATGGTGAGTGAAAGACAGACCCAACTTAGCATCTTCTCTATTTGAAGAGGCAGCAGCAATCTGGCCAGTGTATAGTCACAGTTTGGCTGGTTTGTGAGGGCACACATAGTTCTGAATCAGCCACAGGATGCACTGGAGCTTTTCTGTGTAAGATATGTGGGAAGGAGCTGAAGGTGAACCTGAGGTAGGGCAGGACAAGGGCCTAGAAAACACACATCCAAGGGAAGCTAGATTTCATTCATCTTGCTGCTCCTTATCTTCCAGTGATTCCTTTTAAAGAAATTACCACCTTGTTAATGAGGACAAGGAAAGGAGAACCATTGATAACTTTTGGGCTCAGTGCCAGATCATCAGAGGTTTTAGTTAGATATTTTACAAAAACAAGGAGTATCAGCACAGCCGAGACACTAGGAAATTCCATGAGATTCCACAAAATTCAATGAAGAGATGACAGCATTATGCTAATACACCTTCTGTGCCATCTTGTCCCAATTCATAGTCATCACCTCACACCATCTTTACCATATGTAAAAGATGACGATGCAGACTGCATGAAATATTTGAGCTGGTTAAATTTTATACCAGCTTCCTATTAAATATCATTCTCATTTATACATGATGAGGGGCCTTTCTTTGTGCTTAGCAATATTGTCCCTAACTTATTTGTAGCTTAGATATGTGCAGCTGTTTGTATCACTTTCAGATGAACACAGAACCAGGTTTTGAAATGCCCTGACCTGAGAAACCTGATGGCAAATCTCAAGGGATTCTGAAGTTGAGCCCTGCACCCTTATATTATTACTCCTACACTCTTAAAAGCAGCATTTAATAAAAGTAAGTTCTGCAGCAAGTTTGGGCAGTGTTCTTTGAAGACTGTCTCCTGCATTTTTATAAACAAGTCAAAATACCTTCTTGTAAAGTTGTTCCAGAACAGCATGGGTTATAAGAAAGAGTGTGATTTTGTGTTGTACACATCTGAGAAAGAGACTCTACCGTGGTAGATTCACATCTGCTGCCAGTTGGGCTCTTTTATTGGATGTTAGAATAACAGTAGAAGCTGGAGCATCAACAGGGAAACAACTTGTCAAGACAGAGCAGACGGAGATGAATATAACTCATCAAAACTTGAAAACTAAGTAAGTGTTGTTGCAAAAGCATTGGGAAAATGTGTCTGTTGGGTAACTGCTGTGTGACAGTAAAATGTCAGAAATTTGTTTTGCCTGAGACTGCAGAGAAAGGCATGATATGATTTCTGTGGGACTGTTTATCTGAGAACTGAAAACAAAAAAATAAAAAGTTGTAAAACAATAGGAAAAAAAACCCTTGTCATTAACATCTAAGGGCAGTTCTCTGGAGAAGAAAATTTATGCAATGCCTTTGTCCTAGAGGATTTGAATGCTTAGACAACACCACGCTTGGTGTCAGTGCCTTTGTATTAAAAAAAAGATTAAAAATAAAAATTGCAGGCTAATGAGTGGGACACACAAACTCATCCACACAGTATGAAGGAGTGTTAGATATCTGAAAAAGTTTTCATGGTAGCTAGTGAAATGTGCCTGGAGCTGCCTGAGCCAACCAGAAGGAAGGAACAAGGTCTGAATCATGAAAACGAGGTTGGTTCCCAGCTGCAGGACAGGGCCAGTCTCCACTCAGTGTGGTCTCCCAGCACTCCTCAGTCAGTGACTCAGGTAACAGCTAAACCAGCTCAGCTGTTTTCCCCAGAAAGCCTGGAAGGTTTCCCTGTAGGGGAACATACTTTTCCTTTGCTTTATGCACACAGTAGTGGAAAGGGCAGAGCACTTGCCTGACTTACCATATTGTTGAGACTAGTTCTCTGGAGAGCACCCTAAATGATGGTTTAGTCTCTGTCCCCTTGTTCATTCTATAGTTTCGCAAAGAGCACCTATGGCTTACAGCTTTGGGCTCTCTCCTGGGAGTGGAGGAGGACACCTCTCTCAGTCACAGAGGAAGAAAGTTTAAACCTGGATTTCCCCAGTATTACATGAATGCCCCAATCATCATCCTTACCTGCCACCACCAACTCTCCCAGAGTGTGTGGGGTTTGCAAACACAGTGGTCAGGAAACATGTAGTTTAGTTTATTAACCTAGCCAAGGTGCCAACAGTGTTTGCTCCTGTGAGAGATCCCTCTGAGCTAGGTTTGAAGGAGCAAATTGGCACAGGGAAGTCACTTCCAACCAGCCAGGCTACAGTTCCACTGTGCAACCATGTGTGTTTCCAACACTTGTGTTGTTTTCAAAGGATGTAGGATTACTGTGTGTCTCCCCCCAAAGCAAGAGAGGCTGTGCCATTTCCTGAGCCTGGGGAATCTTCAAAGGCAGATTGCAGAGACTTTGAGTCAGGCATCTCCTTCTCTCGGAGTCACATGTTTGTGTGGAAGCTATCAGTCACTTGTGTCATCCATTCTAGCACGGGACAAAAAGTTGAGCTCAGTGGAGTGCTTTATACCTTCTTGAGATACTTGCTACATACACCTTTGGTATTTATTCAGCACGTGCTGTGAGTGTAACCAGTTGGATGATTTCCTCATACAGCATCCGAAAGACATTTCCAGCTACAGCTGCTCTTCACTTGCTAGAGAAAGGCAGTCATAGTCTCAGTGGACTCTCTACTGGCCACACAAACAACCAGCCTCATCATTTTTGCTGTCTTTTATTTATGATATCAATAGCTAAGAAAGAAACAGATCCATGCCTCACATCATCAGAAAAGAATGTGAAGAAGGTAGGGCAAAATATATTTTGCTATTTATTTTAAACTATTCTACAGAGTTACCCTTATGTGGCAGGGTTGGTTCGGTTTTTCCCAAAGCAATAAAAGTTGAAGAAGTTGCCAACAGCAGCCATGCTATTACTTGAAATACACTTACCAGCTCCAAGAGCTCTGGAGTTACAAAGACTTTCAACCATTTGAAGTAAAACAAAGTTTCTCTTCCAAAACCTGTGTACTGGAACAGCTTCTCATTGAACTTTCCCATAAACTAAAGAATTGGTGACTTCTGACCAGTGAGCATTAAACCATGTAACAGGTCCATAACAGAGACAAGTAAATCTCCTAGGCACTCAGACTTGTTTGAAGAAAATGACATCCACAACTGACAACACCATAAACTGTCACTGAGGTAATGGTCAAAGCTAGGTTCAGGTATGTACATCCAGCCTATAAAGATTGTAGCTCTAACACCTGGGAGGTGCGGCACTGTTTACAGCTAAACTTCTACAATTGCTCCTGGCAGAGGCTCTGATTTGTGTACTTGCTTATATATTCTTGTTCTGGATTTATATTTCTCAAAGAATAAAGATTTTTGGGTTTGTTTGTTTGTTGTTTTTTTTTTTTTTTAAAAAAAAGGAAGTTAAAACTCTAAAGCAGAACGTGGGTATGTCTAGGTTTCTTAGGAAAGTACTGCCCTCTGCTCACAGCTGCCAGCCTGAGAATTTCCCAGCAGGGTGGAAGTGGGGAAACTGTGAAACCAGAGGAGAGTTCTGCTACCCGACAGCCCCTGAGAGCAACTCCTTCTTCTGCAGCTGCACTCCTCAGGATGCAAGAGAGGACCTCTTCCTGACAGCTGAAGCAGTGCAGAGCCTGGGCAGAGTGAAGGCTCTTGCCCTCTGCCTGTGAAACAGCCTGGTATGACATGAAATAGGCTGCCAAATGGCCAAGGTCTGCCAGGCACTGTGCGTGCTGTAGCTGAGCTGGCTGATGGGGGAAGAAGCAGCTGCTTCCCGAGCTGTGCCATCACTGAGGGGCATCATGAATCCACCAGTTTAGAAACTTTCAGGCTTTCTGGGGAATCAGTGAAATGGAAGTGGGTATAGTGTGTCTTTCAGTGTAACATGCGGGTGCAGATTAGAGTAGGCCACAACACAGATCAGTGGTGACCAACCGTTACCACCCCACCGGCTCTTGAGCAGCACACACAGAAGTACTGGCCTTCTGAGGGCAGATCCCATACTAGGAACCAAGAGTGCCCAAGAGACGTCTCAGAATCCCAGAAATTAGCAGAACAGGGAAGACTAAATGAACCCAAGTCCTACAACCAGGAGCAAGGTGATTTAGGGAAGGAAAATGGGCACCTTGTCTCACTGATGGTTATAATGCAGCATTCCTAGCAGTGTATAGGACCTGGGATGGACAATACAGATTGACTAAGAGATGCTATGAAGTATGCAGTTGTTTGTTCTTCTAGCAGATTCATCCCACTTCTGCTTACTTCTACACCTGGTCTAATCTTAGTCATAGAGCTGCTCTTCAACAGTATTCGGTGCAGCCCTGTATAAGTGAGATCAGTCCTCAAACTACTTTCATTTCTTTTAAGAACTAAGCTCAGGTCCATCTTTATCTGCATTAGTTACCTCAGTGCTCAAAATCAAGACTTCTGTTGCCTTACTTATAAATACCTTTCAGTGTCTACAGATAACCAGATTTACCATTAATCATTAATTGTGATTACAATCAGTCAAAACCTCGGGCAAGTTCACCTTGTTTCTTTCTGCACTTTGATCAAGACGTTAGGAACATTGCAGCTCTATTTTTAAGGCAATATTCATGCCACCAGGCTTTAACATCTGAGTTACACCCTAGGCAACTCGGCTCAGCCAGACTGGGCAATGGTTATATAAGGAAGGATTTTAGTGATCTGATCTGATGAATCCCCACAACTGGACTTCTTGACAGGCAGCCACCTTTGTAAGTCAACATTAAAAATTTTCATGCCATAGGAGATTTGTTTACTCCTACTAGATCTCCTGCCAGCTGCAGTGGGAAGCAGGAGAAAAAGCAAACTGAGCTTCTAAGTTTTGCCACCCCCCACAAGCACAACTCTCCCCTCGAATGGGAAGAAAACTCGTCATGTTGATTCTTGCTTTTCCCTTTCTCTGGCAGTGAGGTGAGCTCCCCAAGCAGCATGGTGGATCATAGCCCGCTTCCCAGAGGCACAGCCCAGCACGTCACCCCTGCCTTTCAAACAAGGCCATAGGCCTGCTTCCAAATGACCTTCCCTGTTTAGAAACTCCATCTAACCCCAGAGAACTTGTCTCTCTCCCATCCTCCTACCTTCCTCTGCCTCTCTAACCAACCACTGCTTCAGCGCCCCTTGATAGCAAAGTAGCTTCCCTGGTGGCTTTGCATGTCTGAAACCAACTTCCTACATGCCTCTCCCGTATGGATTCAATTTCATTTTGTATTGGGTTTGTGTGGCAAGGTTTTGGTAGTGGGGGGGAGTTACAGGGGTGGTTTCTGTGAGAAGCTGCTAGAAGCTTCCCCCATATCTGATAAAGCCAATGCCAGCCGGCTCCAAGACGGACCTGCTGCCGGCCAAGGCCGAGCCCATCAGTGATGGCAGTAACGCCTCTGGGATAACAGATTTAAGAAGGGAAAAAAAGTTGCTGTGGACACAGAAACAGCAGCCAGAGAGAGGAGTGAGAACATGTGAGAGAAACAACCCTGCAGACCCCCAGGTCAGTGAAGAAGGAGGGGGAGGAGGTGCTCCAGGTGCTGGATTCCCCTGCAGCCCCTTGGGAAGACCATGGTGAGGCAGGCTGTCCCCCTGCAGCCCAGGGAGGTCCACGGTGGAGCAGATATCCACCCGCAGGCCATGGAGGACCAGACCAGAGCAGGTGGATGCCCGAAGGAGGCTGTGACCCTGTGGGAAGCCCGCGCTGGAGCAGGTTTTCTGGCAGGACCTGTGACCCTGCAGGGACCCACGCTGGAGCAGTCTGTGCCTGAAGGACTGCAGCCCATGGAAAGGACCCACGCTGGAGCAGTTTGTGAAGAACTGCAGCCCGTGGGAAGGACCCACGCTAGCAAAGTTTGCAGAGGACTGTCTCCCATGTGAGGGACCCCATGGTGGAGGAGGGGAAGCATGTGATGAGTCCTGCCCCTGAGGAGGATGAAGTGGCAGAGACGTGTGGTGAAATGACCGTAAACCCCATTCCTTGTTCCCCTGTGATGCTGGGGGCGGTTAGGCAGAGAATCCGGGAGTGAAGCTGTGCCCTGGAAGAAGGGAGGGGTGGAGGGCAGGTGTTTTGAGATTTGGTTTTATTTCTCATTACCCTACTCTGGTTAATTGGCAATAAATTAAGTTAATTTTCCCCAAGTTGAGTCTGTTTTTCCCATGACAGTAATTGGTTGAGTGATCTCTCCCTGTCCTTATCTCGACCCACGAGCCCTTTATTATATTTTCTCTCCTCTGTCCAGCTGGGGGGGGGGGCAGGGGGATAATAGAACACCTTTGGCAGGCACCTGGCATCAGCCAGGGTTAACCCCCCTCACATTTATATGTACCTGTATATGAAATACAAACTTTTGAGTCCTCCAATTATTTTTTATTCTCTCAAGACTTTCCTCATCAATGTGCTTTCATGCACCATACATAAAAGTTGCTATGCAAGATGAAGTTGTACAGTGTATTAGCTGGAGCAAATCACAGTGATCAGTCACACAACTTGCATATTGCATGTATTTATTCTTATCTATTGTCTGTGTTCTTGCAGGAAGTTCTGATGCTCGGTACCATCCAACAAATTTATGAGACCTGATGCCCCTCTCACTGTGATGCCATGCAAAGGTTTTGCAGCTAAAACCTCAGTCTGTGAACAACTTCATGTCTAAGTAGTGCTTAACAGCATGTATAAAGCATTACGACAAAAATAACCAAGCAGCAAGACTGGAAATGAGGAAATGATCACGTAAAGCAAGCATTTCACCATACAGGGTCTCCCTACGAACAGATGTGAAACTACAAATTTCACCAGTTGCAATGAAAGAACATTTTGTTCTGAGACTGCATTTGGGATATGCAAGCTCTGGCAGGAATTATTAGCTTGAAACAAGTGAAGATAAATTAATAGTCTCCATTAAATATGCCAGGACAATTATTTTCAGCCCATTTAAAAATATTCACAGAATGTACTTCAACATACATCACAAGGACTGACTTGAAAAAAATGGTGCAAGCAGGACTGACTGACGCCTGTAGCTCAGGGCACGTAAGTAGATTCACTGCTCAGTTTGGCCTTGCAGGTGGTAACAAGCTACTAAAGCGAAAGTTGTAGCTGGCCCTTACTAATACTTTAATAAAAACATAAAAGGTTTATTACCATTTCTGTCCTATTTTCTTCCCAAACCAATGTTTTCTGAGTTGTAGGAGGGCTGGGGGAGCAGGACACGACCCCGAGCCCAAGCACCACTACTGCTGACACAGATTTCTGCGCTCAGGTCACCGAGTCACAGCACAGGGAAAGCTGCTCCCCTGGGAACCAGCATTTCTGATGTTTCAAGAAAAAAGTTCCTTTTCTCAAGTTACGGGAACAACTACAAACCAGCTAGGTTCTCATTAACAAAAAATCAAAATCAGGTCAAATAATGCATTTGGTGGGAGGCTGGGGTGAGTGTGTATTTTTGATCGAGATGAAAATCAAAGACAGAACAGCATTAATGTATTAACATTTAAGAATTTGGTATTTCAAAATCTTCTCAGCATGTTCAGTTAAATAATACAAAAACTTACTGAAACAAACCCAGAGCAATCCTGTTTGAGCAAGTTCAAATCAATGCCTTTATTTTGATGTTACATTCGTACAAGTGCTGAACACAGCCAGGTAGATGCATGATGAGACGTCTTCTCTTTTTCCAGCCACATGCATTATGTTAGAGGCACAACCCTGGACACTGCACAACAGTGGTCTCAGCATATGTGCAATTTAAAAAATAAATATCAGAAAACTTGGAAGAATGCTGTTAGTGGCAATGGGATCCTGTTGTGTTTCTGCACCAACTGCAGTACTTTACAGGTCTTCAAAGAAAGCACAAAAACATAAGTGTGTGGATTATAAACAAAACAGTTTATTGGTTTTATATATGTTTTCAAGGTACTTTCATGCTGCAGTTTAGAACTCCATTTGGTAAGAAAGTGAACCTTCATAAACCCCATCTTCACTAAGTAAAACGCACAACTTCAAGGTTAAATGAAACAACCAAAAAATTCAAACCAGATCCTGACCATAAACTATGTACGCTCCTGGAATCACAAAAAGAATCCAGAAGTACAAAATGTTTTTCTTGGGGATTTTCTAGATTGACTGTTATTTAGGAAATCCATGATGAGATTCATCCCAGCGAGTTTTTACCATCTCAAAGCTGCACTTCTAGCCAAGCCAGTGACCTCAGCTCATCCAGAATTGACTCCTCTCACCTATATTAAATATCTATGCAAGAACAAGATGAACTGTCCTCTGCCAAAGACTATTCTGTTGTCCATAGGGAAAGCTTACATTAATGCAATGAGATTTTTTTTTTTCACCAGGGATTCAGGGTAGGATATTAAAGCAAATCCATATGTAGTTATCAGTTACAATAGTACCTCTGCATTTTGTATGAAACCCAGTAATCATTGATACAATAAACTTATATCCATATAAAGTTCTCATCAAAACATTCCATAATATGGCAGGCATTTTGGCACAGTTGTCTCACCGTAGCACCAACTGAACAAGAAAACTGAATGCTGGCACACTTCACTGATTAATTAGGACTTTAGGCTGGTTTTATTTAAAAAAACCAACCAACAAACAAACAAACCTCAATGCTTTAAAAATTGAGCCCAATGCTCAAAATACAATTCCATAATGCCTGATCTATTTGAAATTAACATCTGCTGTCAGCCAAAAAAGCATTTTGGAAACAGAGAAAAAGACTTCAGCCCATTACGCTGAAGCCAAAAAAGCCAGCACAAATCCTACCACCTTTTCTGTATTTTTCGTGTATCATTTCTTGCTCAGAGCATGCAAATGCAAAACTCAAGAATGCCCATTCAATTTTGGAATTCTGACTGCATTGCTGCTTTTTTGACTCAGTTGCTATTATGTTGTGGTCTCATTTTTTACCTTTGCCAGCACTACAGCAGCCTTGCGTTCCATCTCCACTGCACACTGAGCACGACAACTTTAGGCACACCTGTCTTTACAATACATTTAGCAAAATCTCATTAAGCACCCACTTCACTTCCATATTTCTGTTCAGTCTGTCACGGGTCCACAGCGTGGATTTTGTCACCAGACTCCAGCAGCTTTCAGCACCGCACTATTCTGGTACCGAATTCGAGGTGTATCACCTGGTCTCCTAGTGGGTACTGGAGTATCACACCTCTTTTGCTGTTGACAGGAAGGTCTCAGTGGTAGAGAAATGTGAGATGGGCTTCTTTAAGCATCAGGGAAGTGCTGGGATTATAATTCTTTACTCCTCCTTGGACTGAGGCCTTGGAGGAGGTGTAGAGCGATCAGGTTCCTGCCATCAGCTAGAAGGCATCGGAGGCAGGCTGTAGCTGACAGCTGGGATCTGGAGGAAGCTGTTGTCTGCTTGGCATTAGTAGAACAGGTCTCAGGAAATGGCAAAAGGAAATGGTACAGCTGCACCTCCACAAAGGATGCTGGGTTGTCCCTGTGATGGCTGGCAGCACCCCTCTCTGGCTGAGAGTTTCTAAGAACAGTTCCAAAGATTTTCTTTGGAAAAGCAGAAAAGGTCTACAAAGCAGGTTTGTAGCGGTCCACCTGGGACACCTGAACACCCCAGCCTTTTACACTGATGGCACTGCTTGAACTCCAACCTGCTCACACTGGCATCAGGTAAAAATGGTAATGACAGAGAAATAAAACCTGTGCATCAGGGTTCAAATACATTTTAGTTTGAGCATATAAAGGGTTCATATCTTTAGTCTCTAGTGCCCCACTAACTTGACTAGCTGAAGATGTGGCTTGAATATTTTCCACTGACATGGATTACTCTCCTTGAAGTGGGCTCTGAAAAATGCAGTGCTTCAAAATACACCACAATCATGGCTGACCATGGCAGAGGTGGTAAAGATGAGAAAGACTGCCCCCACTGCTCCCATGTTTAATTCCCAGAACACAGCAGTAAGCAGAGACATAGTCTGGCCCTCCTCAAGGGTGAAAATTTCTCATAATTGAAATACATAAATGACAGAAACACAGCTAAAAATCAACAACAAAAAAAAACGATCCAAAACATAGTGTGAAATGAATAGCACCAAGGATGTTGAGGCCCACACATTTGTTCTATAAAAGCGAAAACTGCAGTACCTAGACTCAAAAAATGATATTCCAGTGTTAACTGAGTGCAGTGCTGAGACTGCATCCTGATACTGAGCACGGTGGCTTTACAGAGAAACTCACTGGAAACTGTAACAATACAAAAGTACAAAAATAGATGAGAAGTTCAGTGGTTATTAAGAGACTGGTTATGATCACAGCACCATTCCCCTGAAGTCAGTTTGTTCTCTAAAGTCAACAAGAATTTTGCTGCTGTCCTCAGCAGAAGAAAGATTGGACCTTAACTGGAGACTGCACATCACTATTGAGCTTGGATTTCCAAAAATACAAAAATATTCCCTTTGCAGGGAAATTATTGCACATATTACCAGAGCAAAATTAGAATAGGTAGCACTTGTCATAGTGTTTAAGGCACATGTGTTTGGTCTTCTGGGAGATGAAGTATAAATTGTCAAACCTCAGAAGGGGATATGTACTTCCTTGCAGGATTGTTTCTGTTAAGAGGACTTAATTCTACTGCCATTTGCTTGAATGCCCAGACTCTAGGGAGAGTTGTGTTTGCATCACCGAAGACGGAATTTAGCCCTTTGTCAGGAGCAGGAAATTTTTATATGCTTGCACTTCCAGACATAACCTAAGCCTACAGGTAATTCAGCAGACAGGCTGAATGGCAGATACACAGTTTTTGCCATGTGGATTAGAGGTCATGGATGCATTTTACCAGTCTGCAGACATTAAAGGCTAGAGTTCAGTATCAAATGAGGAAAAAGAAAAAACAAAAGAACAAACAACATCTCACAGTAAAAGTATTTTACCAGAATCCTTATATACTGTCACTGCTGTACTATTGTTGCAGAGCTGAATTCTAGATTTCCAGTTCAGCGACTCAGATGAACACCTGTCAAAATAATCACAGCTTGCTTTGTTTAGTACTGGCCTCTGAAAACAGCCTTTGGGTCAAAATGACATTATTGAGATTAGCACCTTGGCAACTACTTACAGAAAAAGTTGAAGTTTTTCAAATAGAAAAAATACCTTTATAGCAAACCTGGTTCTTCAAAAAATGTAATTATATTAAAAATGTATAATCCATGACAGAACATTCTATTTTACCCCTGTCACAAGAAATAAAAATATTGCATACACAGGGTGCACTCAAAATCTATGGGGCCAAATTCTGCACTGAATTAAGTGGGAATTTTGCTGAAGTACCAGCTGGAAATCTTATTTTATGGTCATTGTAATCAGTAAGATTTCATTATTATTATTTCACAGGTATTTGGATTTCATCTAACAAACAGTGCATCATTTGACCCGTAATAAATATAAATAAAGAATGAATTACATGTCAACAACATATACTCTCTTTTCCATATTATCTCAATTAGCATGACCAAAACTGGCCATAACTACACCCAGTATTGATTGTGCTTCAAAGTTGGGTTTGTTTTTCGACAATACTGGATCATTTCAGGATCGAGGTTTAACCAGCTGTTTTGCAGAGACTGTTCTACCGTTGGAGAAACCACTGCGGGAAGCAGCTGTTCACTTCTTACTGCCATGAATGCTGAGGCTGTACTCCTCTCAACCCCCTTCAGGAGAGGAGTCACTGTAACACTGGGTACAGTCAAGCTCCGTTCCAGACACCAATCTGGACTACTGAGGACTGCATCTGTCTGACTTTTGACAAGTGGTTTTGTCTTCTCTTTCTTCTGACACATTAGCAAAACACACACAGAAATAACAGCAACAATAAGTAGCACAGACACTAGGACCAGGGGGATAATGATGTACCAAGGGTTTCTGCTTTCACCTCCCTGTTCTCTGGGACTCCTGGCATTAACCTGAGTTGTGGTCTTAGTCCCTGCAGATCCACTTGTTCCCATTGCCAGATTTAGCAATAGACCTTCCTCACGTAGATTTCCCCAGTGATTCTGCCCTGGCCACAGGGTTGGTTCAGTCTTCTGTGGTGCTACTGTAGGCTCTTCATTCTTAGAGGAGGCTGGTGCCTCGTTCTTTGAGGTAGCATGAATTTTTAAAGTGGTCATGCTGGTTATGGAAGGCACTTCAGTTGTAAAACCCTGTGCAAGTGGAGGACTGTATGGCACAATGGAATACTGAAAATAGCCAACAGCAGGCTGCACAGCATCTGCCCTGAGTATAAATGTGAATGAGTCATTTAACAGATCAATGCCTGTCATATTGGTATCTATGTCTAGAAGCACAACACCACTATCAATGTCAGCCTGCGTGAATGTCTGAGTATCTTCGAACACTGCATCATTCACGAACCTTTTCTTCACAATCCTTCCATGAGACGGGGGCACTATCACTTCAAATCTAGGATTGCTATTTGTCAAATTAGCTAGCTCAGAAGCATCCAGGTCACTGTTTCTGAACTTATAAGCTGCTTGATTTGAAATCTGCATGTCAGGTACAACTTGTACTAAAGGCTTCACTGTGATGTTCAGCACTTGTCCTGTTAGATTGCCTTCTGCAGTGAAGAGCATAAACTCCAGGACTTCCTTGGATGCAGTGAGATTTGTCAGGTGGTAAGACAGGCTTCCTGAGTACAAATCTGCTTGCTCAAATTTAGTAACCTGCTCATTTCCAATCATCAGATGCCCGTATTTGAGCGGCTGAGTTATTTCATACATAATATTAGTGCTTTTTCCATTTGTGACAGCTGAAAGCTGCACATTAGTAATAGTGACAGATGTCTGGCCCTGTGGAAGTGCAACATTGGTAAGGTTGACCAGGACAAGAGCGATTGGTATGACTTCAAGACTGAATAGTTTGTATAAAGGGCGATGTTTACCATCAGTCACACTGAAATAAAACACCCCAGAAGACGAACTTCCATCCTGCACAAACCAAACTTTACCACTGTCAACATCAGCTTGTGTGAAATCCTTTATAGAGACACTGAGATTGCTTTTCATTGCTAAATAACCATTATTGGGGTTGCTAACAATGGTGTATTTGAGCTCGGCTGGGGCATTATCTAGGTCTTCAACTTTCAGATTCTCTGATCCCAGCACTGACACATCTCCCTGCAGGACTTTCAAGTGCAGCCTTTTAGTCTTCAATTCTGGAGCTTGGTCATTCACTGGAACAACAGTGATATTAAACATCTCCTCTAAAAATTCGCTATGGGGCTTTGTTGCAGACTTGCTTTTTAGGTTTAACCAAACAGCAAAAGTGAAATTGTCATTAAGCGATTCAGAATTATCATGTATGTACACAATTCCAAATTTGTTCAGTATGTATTGGGAGAAGTGAGGCTTTTCTTTGGTAACATTTCTTTCTCCAACAACAATCATGCCATGTTGGGGTAAAGATACAACTTGATACCAGACTTCATACATGGAGCGCTGTACCTCAGGTAGCTTAATCAATAGATTCGAAGCATCTAAATTTGTTTTGTTGATTAATACTCTACCTCCTTCCTGGACTACGGCACCTAGCAAAACGGAAAAGACAATCTTAATAATTGACTATTTTATAGTTGCAATGTATCAGAAATTAGATATCAAACACTGATGATGCTCAGAAAAGTTTCTCCTTCATGGTATCCTTGATTTCCATATGTCAGGCTAAAATATATTACCACTATTTTTAAAATACAGTCACATATAAGAGACAAGATTTTCTACTGATGCATACATTAAGATTAAAGAAATATCAGTTATCTCACAGCTTCTGAGTGTTTCCACCTACCATTACAGCAAAATGGAGAATACCCCCTACAGCAGTAGGAAGGAATAAACATAGGTAGTTAATCTCATTTTTAAAGATGCAGTGATGCAGTTTTCCAAACTACTATCTACACTACACACAGAAAAGCATTCTGGTCATTTGTTATTGAAGAGGAAGTAGCCTTTGTTTTTTCACATTTGTTCACTGGAACCCTGACAGATCCAAAACAATTTGGAGCCCAAACAGTACAGCATCTTTACCTGTATTTGCCAGAAGGTGACTGTTCCGATCATGCCTGGTAATTTCATAAGAAATGACAATATGGAACACCTGTAGGTCCAGAGCTGACGGTGGAGAGGAGACAGTAAAGGTAAAGAAATCTTCTGCACTCCAGCCAGCTGACTCATCTTGTAAGTGCTCATACATGACCACACCTTCATCCACCTGTTTCGTGTAAAGAAAAGCCATAGGTATAAGAGGAGAATAATTTTAAACAAAGAAGTGTAAGGAGAGAAAAAACAAAAAATCTTAAGAACATTGTTCAAGAGATGCCTTTGTACCTTAGTCCACGCACAGTGTATATAGAATCATAGAACTGTTTAGGTTGGAAAAGACCTGTAAGATCATTCAGTCCAACCATTAACCTAGCACTGCCAAGTCCACCAGTAAACCATGTCCTTAAGTGCCACATCTATGCATCTTTTAAATACCTCCAGGGATGGTGACTCAACCACTTCTCTGGGCAGCCTGTTCCAATGCCTGACAACCCTTCCAGTGACAAAATTTTTCCTAATATCCAATCTAAACCTACCCTGGCACAACTTGAGGCCATTTCCTCTCATCCTATCACTAGTTACTTGATAGAAGAGACCAGTACCCACCTCACTACAACCCCCCTTTGGGTAGTTGTAGAGAGCGATATGGTCTCCCCTCAGCCTCATTTTCTCCAGGCTAAACCCCCCCACAGTTCCCTCAGCCGCTCCTCACAAGACTTGTGCTCCAGGCCCCTCACCAGCTTGGTTGCCCTTCTCTGGACACGCTCCAGCACCTCCATGTCTTTCCTGCAGTGAGGGGCCCAAAACTGAACACAGGACTCGAGGTGCGGCCTCACCAGTGCCCAGTACAGGGGAACAATCACCTCCCTGCTCCTGCTGGCCACACCATTTCTGATGCAGGCCAGGATGCCCTTGGCCTTCTTGGCCACCTGGGCACACTGCTGGCTCATATTCAGCTGGCTGTCGACCAGCACCCCCAGGTCCTTCTCTGCCAGGCAGCTTTCCAGCCACTCTTCCCCAAGCCTGTAGCGCTGCATGGGGTTGTTGTGACCCAAGTGCAGGACCCGGCACTTGGCCTTGCTGAACCTCATACGACTGGCCTCGGCCCATCGATGCAGCCTGTATGTAACTTACATTGAGATTATCTTGCATTTCTCTTCTTCTTAAGATGGACTCTGTTGCCAGACAAGCTTACTTAAGGTAGGTGAAATGTTACTGGGCTTGAATGCTTCATAAAGGCCTTATGTGAAGAACAGAGATATAAAACATTGAGAAATTTATCTCAAACTAGCAATGGTAATGGTGAACAGGAGCTCAGCTGGACTGTATATTTAGTGAATCAGAGTATCATATGTCTAGGGTTTTTAGTTTATAAGGATACTACTGGGGCTGGTCTCATTGTCCTGAAAAAGCATATGAAAGACTGAAGGCTTGAAAGGGACTTTGATGCAGGTATTTCATGGTGAATAGCAAGAGATACTTGGTAAGAGACTACAGAAAGCAGAAGGAGGTGCAATTACCATCGAAATACACTCTCATTTATAACCAAAGAGCTGATGGTGTTACTTAGTGGAAAATTTCTACATCACAACAAGAAGGGGATTCCTAAGAGACAGGAAGGAACCTGGTCTGTCCTATACCTGCCTTCACTGACCTTGCAGATCATCATACTCAAGAGAATCCTATCAGTCCCACCGTGAGGATTTAAGCCTCAAAGTACTGCAAAATACTGCAGTAAATCTTCAGAGAAACACATATTTATACAAGATACAACCATTTACCTCTTTAGGCCCCAAAGCAAAACGCAGTATTTTCAGACTAGGATTCTCATCAGTTGGAACTACACCCAAACTTTAAGATCAATACCGTAATACACTGAAACTGCAACAGGATTCCTAATAACCACAAGACTAGAACACTTACTAAATCTCATCCAGTCGATTCAGCGTCTTGTCTGCTTGATAATTCATTCACTGACCTGAAGAGAACACAGCTATACCTATTAAATCCTTGGCAACTTCCCAGGCAACTACTGACCTGTCTTGCATGTGTTAGTTTATAATTGCCAGAGATATCCCTGTCTGAGATCGTGCTGGTTCTAAGTTTACTACTTGTAACATACTCTACACAGCTTGCAAACACCTTGAAGGAACTCATTAGCACATATTCCTATCACATATGCTTGAAAGGTGTGAAAAAAGAAAACAAAAAAAAGCCCTGCTGCTATCACAGATGAAGCACTTAGCAGAATCTCAGCTGTGACTACAGAGAGAGCTAATCCTGAAATTACTGCAATAGCCCCCACTGAGATCACTAGAGAAACAGGGCTTTCAGGGTCAGTTTTCTCAGCAGCCTCAAAACCATCCCATCTTATTGTCTAAAAAATTCAGACTGATGTGATAAAATCCTATATGCACATCTCCAAGATTATGCTCTCCCTATACTGATTTAATTCTTAATGGCTATCATAGGACAAAACAAATAAAATTTATATTAAAAGGATATGTTGGTTCAGGATAACTTTCCAAAACATGCCTCTAGGACTTCAAGTTGGAGAAAGCAAATTTTTATACCAAGAACAGGCACAATATGCATCCTTTAAATTCAGCAGTGTTTAGTATCAATCTTAATAGGGTTATTTTTTTTCAGCTGCAAGCGCATGCTAATATCTGGGCTAAGAAGAGAATGGAATTAGTGAAGATTTCTGTGTTTACCTCTGTAATGACTTTAAATATAATGAAGAAATGACTTTAAATATAATGAAGAAACTGTGGCTTGCTGCGAGATGAAAATACGTCTAAGATACCATAGAAAGTACTGACAGAGAAAAAAACCCAAACATCATGTCAAAAACTACTGTGTTATTCAAGTGCATTTAACACAGAATTCATTTTCTTACATTGGCTGAACAACAACTGTCCATGAAAAAACTTCTTGGAATGCAATAGTGATTTCAATTCTTTTTTTTTCTTTTCTTTGGCAACAAAGCAATAAACCACAGGGCATAGGAAGAGTTCAGCACCATAGCAAAAGTGCTAACTAAGCTAGCTTAGTGCTAAATAAGCTAGCTGCATAGTACTTTTCAGAAGTGAAATTTCAAGCTCCACAATACAGAAGAAAGTCAATGAATACCCAAAAAACTAAACTAACACAAAATATTTTCAATTCAAATCAGATTTACAGGCTTCCTATTACCAAACAGAAATTGAATGTTTTATTCTCCATTACATGAAGAATATACAATATTTTGTAATATCAATGTCATTTTCTCACTGATATTTAACTTCATGTGGCTACAACATGCTAGACAGTGAAAGTTTATTTAGGATCTCTCTTCTCTCCCTTATACCTCATTCTCTACCAGAATAAATAGCAAGCTGGTTAGGATACCTTAATTCTACCTGCAATAAGTCACTTAGCTCTATTTGTTTGAAGTGAAAATGGCCAATACAAATACCTCCAACAGAGAAGAAAAGCATACACATTATTACAGCTCAAAACCTTACACAATTTACAAAGTTCAAAGGAAAGTTAGCTATACATTAGTAAGAACTAAAGCTCTAGAGAATAAGTGGCATGTTCTGACATGGCACTGTCTGATAAACATATCTAAAGATCATATCCATAGGCAAAAACAGTGAAACTTTAGCTGCAAGATTTTGTGTCTGACATGCTTAACTGCTTCATCTAATGCTCATAAAAATCATACATTTTAGGAACAGAATCATAGAATCACAGAATCATAGAATGGTTTGGGTTGGAAGGGACCTTAAAGATCATCTAGTTCCAACCCCCCTGCCATAAGCAGGGACACCTTCCACTAGACCAGGTTGCTCAAAGCCCCATCCAACCTGGCCTTGGACACTTCCAGGGATGGGGCATCCACAGCCTTTTTGAGCAACCTGTTTCATTGTCTCACCACCCTCTCACAGTGAAGAACTTCTTCCTTACATCTAATCTAAATCTACCCTCTTTCATTTTAAAGCCATTACCCTTTGTCCTACCACTACATGTCCTTGTAAAAAGAAGGGAACAGTGTCATTATACAGTTCACCTCCCTCATAATGTAAGACAAAACTCAGCAACTATTGCAACAAGACCAGTAACTTAACGTGAATAGAACATAGTTCTAAGAGAAACATACTGTGTTCATCTTGATTTAAAAAGTTCAAGTGGAGATTCATTCCACCACAGTCCTTGGTCAGGTTGTTTCAAAGTTTGATGATAACTAATAAAAACACCAACCTTTTTTCCAGGTCCTACTGGTCAAGTTTCAATTTCTGGCCACTAGATTTTCTCATTCTTTCATATACTAAATCAAACAGCCACTTTTAAAATCTGTAAATGTACATTAAGACCAAATTATCTCTTAATTTTGCTTCCAGCAAAGTCAGAAGATTGAGCTCCTTTTATCTCCCCCACTTAGATTTACTGAGAATAACTTACTGCACGCAGAGCACAGTTATATTCAGATTCTGCACACAGACATTTCTTTTCAGTTGCAAAAGAATGTTTTCCATCAAGTTACATGAGCTGCCACACTTTACTCATTCAAGTATGAGACCCTGTATCACAGTTAAGATTCTTTAAACACTTAATATCACAGCCAATCAAGTCAACAGAAGTCCTCTTGGGAACACCCATGAGGACTGTGTACAGCTGAAATGAATCTGATACTTGGACTTTTCACAGAGCAAAAGGCTACTGCTTCTGCCAAAAACTGAAGGCTTCCAACCTTGGACTGCTGGTTAATGGCACCAGAACAGCTCTTCTTGAAAAATACTGCTACAAGCAAAACAGTGGAAATTGCCAAGACCCTGCTAGTATCCAAGCAGAGGGGAACAAAGGCTCCTCTTGCCTTCATTACTGGATGCCAAATACTTAACGACATAGCAAATCTGGGTGATTGCACTGATGGGTCACATACGCCTGGTTACTTAACAGATATAAATGGATCAGACAAAGAACAAGCAACTGAGATGCCCTTTGAAGTAACAATCTACCCATGAACTACTTATTATAAAGTAAATGCTTACCATAGACTGTGTAAAACTGAGGATTTCCTGAGTGGTATTATCAGAATTTATTCTTATCAGCCTTCCAAGTTTTGGGGAAGTTTTAATCATAAAAGTTATAGTTCTGTTCCCTGCATTGGTCACATCATTGGTTACAGCTTTCAGATCATGTCGTGAAATAGGTTTTCTGGAACCTAAAAAATGTCAATTACAAGGAACACAGATTTGCAACAGCAATTTTTCCAAAAGGGTTAAGTTTTGTATGCACAAGTCACCCTCTCATCTAGGTATTCTACTTAGCATTTTAATATCATTTTATACAATCAGCAGGTTTGCCCTTTTTCTAGTTACCTTCTAGTAACTCTTCCACAGCTTTTTCAATCAAAAAGCCCATCAGTAAGATGTACCTTTGTTTTACAAATGAAAACTCAGTTCTCTTCAGCATATGTAATTGCTGAACACTAGCTTCTGTAAAAACAACCCAAAGTAAGAAACAGAGCATGTATAAGAAGCTCTGTTCCTATGTTACATGTCTAGAACTGAATTCAAACTCCAGCTGAAGTCACCATTGCCCACAGAAGGCAGGGTGATTTGGCAAGGAGATGCCTTAACACAGCAAACTTTCTAGTGAAAACACAAACCAAAATCGATTATTACCAGAAGCTTGAACCACACTTTATGGATATGAAAGATGATTTTCATTAAATGAAAATAAAAAATAAATAGTGAATTAAACAAATTAGGAAGAACATCACATAACAGAAATAACGGCCTGAACTGAAATCATGTATTATTAAGATGGATGGAGACTGAGAGGTAATAAAATCCTTTTAATACAGAGCACCACACTAACCAGTACCTTCTGGCTTAAATATTACAAAGATTTTAAAGAACCTTCTGGCATTTAGTCAAACCAAGACAATTTTTGCCACAGCTGTGACAAAACCAAACCTAGTAATTTCCTAAAAGAAAAAAAGTTTTATTTGGCTTCTTTTTGATGCACTGTTTCATGGTACACACTCAGCAAACTAAATCTCACATTTAATGATACTTTTGGAGGAGCAATAGATTCCCATAATCCTATTCTCCCTGCCCCACTTCTGCTTCCATTTTTACATTTTCTCTTTTCTTGAGCAACAAGCTTTCATGCGTATCAATACATAATTTCAGATACTAGCAGTATATATCCTTGAAGTCTGAATTATCAATCCATCTTCAATAAAGCATAATGTTTATACAGGAATAACACAAAATAACATGTTCCTGCTATAATATTCAGAAGAAAGAATAAGGTAAGCAAACTGAAAAATGGGTATGTTTTACAAGCCATTAGTAATGTCAAGATTCTGCCTGTTTACATGTAGTTGTGCCCTGGTTCAAACCACATGTACTTTGAAATAGAGTTGTTATAATGAAACGAGATCTTCTGGCTCAGCACTGTTTTCCCCTTTTTACCCTCCCATGCCTCTCTGTGTCCATACTGCTTTGAAAAGCAAAGCAATCCCTCAGGTCTAGAAAAATTCTCTCACACTGTATCTAATTCAAGGACTCTCCCTCCTCTTACTCTCTCTTCTTTTCCCTTTTTTGCGTGACAAGCAGAGAGGGAAGCACGACCTTGTGTTGTATGTAGAGCAGATGTGGTCAGGAATGTGCAACCGAGAGCAACAGTAAATCAGACCATGTGTATCTGCAAATACAGTTATTTCACAATAACCTCCTACTTATGCAAATCAGGCCTCATTGCCTTAACAGAGTAAGACAGAGTAATTTTCAAACATAGTCACACTGTAGTGACAGAAGTTACCACTCCAATTTTTCATAACTATATCAGGTTATCACACTACCACCATCACAGTGCACGGACATGGGGACAGAGGATGTGTGCCACAAAGCCCCGATTTGTTCCTAATAGACCTGATCTCAATCACTGCACAGCACAGGGTGAAATACAGTGCAGAGCCCCAGACAATAAAGTCTCTCACACTTTCCTGTAAAATGGGATCCTCCCCCAGACATAACCTTCTCCTTCACCCACTTCTGTCCTGAGACTTGAGAACCTTTTACAGCACCCACAGTAGTTCTGTTCTGGTCTCACATCTCAACAGGGAGAGGAAGATTATTTGCCAGCCAAACAAGTGGGTGAAGGAAAGGGAACTGAGAATACTGTCCACTTGTTCCCAAACATGGGAGCAGAGAGGTCGCAAAACCAACCCCACCCAAATGCAGGGGAAAGAAACAGAGGGGAGGAAGACACACAAGGATGGGTCACTGTCCTGGTTTCAGCTGGGACAGAGTTAATTGTCTTCCTAGTAGCTGGTACAGTGCTATGTTTTTGAGTTA
>NW_010972606.1:0-910 GCF_000737465.1 Haliaeetus leucocephalus
TGTCCTGTTTCTGAGGACCACTGCCCAAGGCGCCTAGCATTGCACAGGGAGATGCTGTATCTCATTTTGCACTGTGAATTTTGTAAGTCATCAGGAATGAAGTATTTTTGGGACATAAGCTAACTACATTGCACTCAAGTGAAAAAAGTGCTCTATAACTTCCGAGAGATAATATTGGAATATAATCAGAATATAAATATTTGGGGCAAAAGATGCTTAAAAAGTTAGGTAAAAATTGTGAGCATAGTGCAATTTTTTTAGTTTGGATTTTTATATATTTTCGATTTAAAGTTTGAATGTAAACAAATCTGGTTGAATTGATGTGGAAAAGATGTTCAAATTGCCAAGTATTTCTTTCAAACAAGAATAAGCAAAGTAGCAGCTAGAGAGAGTGTTTCGGCTTTAAAGTGTTTCGTATTTTTGAACCCAAATCTCCAAGTTTCTGTTAAATTGAAGTGGCATAGAAAAACAATCTTGTAATTCTTTGTCACCAATTTGATGATCCACCCCCTTCTAAAAAATCATTGTCGATGTTGCTTAGTAGACACATAGGCAGTTAGTGGTTGGGCTGTGGCCTCTCCAGACATGTGTCTCGTTTTGTCCAGAAGACTCTCAGGCTGCAGCAAGCGCCTGGACGTCACAGCGAAAATCAAGGATCCAGAAAAGAAGCCTGCAAGTTACAAAGGAGGAATGGGCAAGTAAAAGGCGAAAGCCTGAATCCCATCTGTCCTAAATAATCAACTGCTCACCTCTGGGCTGGCAGCACAGGCCACCGGCAATTCAGGGTCTTGGGCACAAATCTTCTGCACTTAGGTACTTACCTCCTTCCTCAGACAGGAAGAAATAAAAAATAAAAGGAGATCCCTGTTCTTTAATTCAGTGAAGAGAAAAGAAAGTTCTATTTAGATCT
>NW_010972606.1:1622-2503 GCF_000737465.1 Haliaeetus leucocephalus
CTGGACACACTTAAGTATTTGTTTTAAAATAGGTGTGAGGTCAAGTTAGAACATGCTTTGCAATTTGTGTATTTACTGCAGTGAATTTTCTGCTCTTCCCGGCTGTCTTCTGTGGTTTTCAGCCTGCTTTCACCTCCACAGAAAGAAATGCTGTGTGTATGAAAGAGGCCGTTATGAGTCTTCCCTTGGGAGGGTGTGTGTGTGTGCTCTGCTTCTGAATTACAATCTGTATTATTTATGCCCATGTTTGAAATATCTTTCTAATTCCCTGGTTTAAGTATTCTGACCCTACTCCAGCTACATTTTACTATGCACAACTCCCACCAGCCATCAGTTTTTATTTCATGTCATTTTTCATGAAGTAACACACATTGCAGCCAGAATCGTGTGTTGCTGTTCCATGGTTCTTTTTACAGTAGTTTTCCAGCTGTATTCCTCGTCCCCATGATAAACAGTGTTGCCACTATTTATCTTAGAATACACATGGTAAGGGTGGTTGCTGGATGTCTCATCCTTTTTAAGGTCGTGAAGACATGTTCTGATAAGGCCTTTTCCTAGTCCCAGGTATTCAGGGACACAAGATGTGCCTATTGCCATCAGCTCTGTGGAGGATTTAAGAGAGATTGTGCACCTGAAGGTTAAACCGTGCTTCTGTATCAGAAGCTGAATTTCAGCAAGCAAAAGCAACTTCCCCAACTCTTAAGTTGTGTGCCCTTTTAATGCTGCAAAATGTAACTAACGATCCTTGCATACATCTTTCTCAATTAAGCATACAGTGGATGTCTCCTCCTTCAACTAGCCTGGAGCTTAAAAATCAGCTTAAAAATTCTGGATAGTGTAATTTTTGCTGCACATGGCCTCAGTCCACTTGGCAGAAAATT
>NW_010972606.1:2566-4502 GCF_000737465.1 Haliaeetus leucocephalus
ATGCTCTTTTCAAGTAGGTTAAGAGGCACATATACACCCTGTAGTGGTGTAAGGACTCCCCAGAACATCTTCAGGACAGTAAGCCACTGTTTTCATGCAACCTCAGCTAGCGTTGTGCTGCTCTTTGCAGGATCGGGTGAGCGGTGTTGTCTTTGGCTGTGTGGGCTTAAATGTGTTTCTAATGTGCGTGTCAAATAATTACCTGTTAAACAGACTGCCAATCTGGCTGAAGCCAATGCTTCCGAAGAGGATAAAATAAAAGCTTTGAAGATAGGGTCCTGCTGTGAATACGATCCAGTCAAGTAAGTGTTGATTGTGTCCAATCTGATCTTTGCAGATTGTGGAAAAATTGCAGAGATGTTTGTTTTAACAAGAGAGACACATGCCTACCTCTTTGTTTTTTTCCCCCAGACCATTTAGTTACCCGAAGAAACCCTTGGGTCCACCTCCACCACCATATACTTGCTTTCGTTGCAGAAAACGTGGCCACTACATAAAGAACCGCCCGACAAATGGGGTACGATTGTGGGGGACTTGTGGTGTTACTTAGTTTTTAATTGTTTTACCTTGGCAGTTACGTAACAAATACATGGATACTCATATTAAGACTTGTTTCTGTTGGGGTGAAATGCAGAGGTTGTATGGCAATGTTGCAGAGGCCTTCAAAATTCCAGGGGAAGCTGGAATTATAAGTGTGAAATTTTCTTTTTCCTAGGTTGTAGACATTCAATATATCCATAGGTCTTCCTGGGTGAACTTTCATGCATGTTTTTATATCTTTCAGTATTAGTGGAAATGTTTCTGTTTTCCACTCTTTTTAATGGCAGTTCACAGTTTTTATTATTTTGTATCAAACCAAGACATTTCTCTTGACCCCATCTATTGCATATTTGCGTGTTTTAATTACACTAAGTCCCTGCTTGAGTATTGATGCCATTTCACGTTAGTCACTGAGGGTATATGCGAGAGGTCCGAGTTCAACCTTCAGGTGTATGGACAGTGAATGTAGGTATCTGCAGTGAGTGATTCAGAGCACCGAATTAGTGTCTCTGAACTGCGCTGTGGAGGAGGAGCAGCGGGTTTGTGTCTCTTCTCTGAGTGGATGGTGAGCTAAGGGACATGTCACCCTTAAGGAACCTGAAGTTAAGCCAAAGAATGTCGCTCGAGTTCAAACCCCTGCTCAAGCCTTTGGAACATCCTGGCTATATTTATGTAGGAGAAGCAGTATTTCAGTTGAGCAACCTTTATGCTAGGTAAAAGGAGAGGATTAAAGGCTTTTGCTGCTTAAAATCATCAGGGAAATGTCATTTTAAGTGTGGGTCTTGAGGTACGTCTGCCTCTCTTTTCTTGAACAGGACAAAAATTTTGAGTCTGTTCCCAGAATTAAAAAGAGCACAGGAATTCCAAGGATTTTCATGACAGAGATGAAAGATGCCAATACAAAGGGTGCTATGCTGACAAGCTCTGGAAAATATGCAATACCATGTCTTAATGTGTAAGTGTGGAATTAAGTGGACTGACCAAAAAGCGAACGAGAGAAACCACGCGTAAATGTCAGAGTGGCAGTGCAATGAGGCTGACCTGCATCTGTAATGAGGAGGGAGGAAGCGTTGTCATTATATCTTAACCTTAAAATCTGTGATGCTTTCTAATGTTAAAATAGGGTGGTCGTGCTGTTCATGCCCCTGGAAGTTGGTTAAACTTGTGGTATGCTAAGAATCTGCGTTTCTGCAAAACATTTCAGTAGTGTTTACAGTGGATTTGTTCTCTTTGAAAGCTCATTTTGCTTCTGTTTTATGTTTCAAAGGCTTCTTGCCAAGTTTAACAGATGGCTGTTGGACTGAGATTTCCTCCCCCTCTGACTTTTCTGAAATCCCATGTGTGAAACAGACTGAAGTTTTCCTGTTGCTATACAGTGAGAAAATACTACCATGTG
>NW_010972606.1:4512-27726 GCF_000737465.1 Haliaeetus leucocephalus
TCTTGATTGCAAAATTAAACCAGTCAGGCATCAACTTCAAGCCTTCTGTCATTTTTTTGCGATTACTCTGTTAGACTGAAGAGCCGAGCATTCAGTCTGAGCATTCCCCCACCCTGGGAAGGAGTTTGCCTGCTGTAGTCAGACCACTTCTTGATCTTTTTTTTCTTTTTGGACAAGCTCTTTTGCTCGTAAGTCCTCGTGGGGCATTTGGATTTGGGTTTTCTTGGGGTGCTATTGAGTGTTGAGCTATTGGAATCTCCAGGTGATGCTGATCAGCTCCAAGAGCACTATTTTGTGTGTGAAGCCAGGACTGTTTTTCCCCACGTGCACCACTTTGTACCTCTCTGCCATTTTATTGCTCCACGACCGAGTCTTGTAAGATCTTTCTATGGTTCTTTGCTACCTGCCCTTCTCCTTGTGTCAGTAATCTTGTAGGATTTGCAAGCTTTCTCACCTTGCTGCTCATGCCCCTTTCCCTGTCACGTCACGCTGTTTTTCTCTTCAACTGCTTGTTGGGCTTACTAGAAAAGCAGAAAGCCTAATACTGGAGTGAGTGCCTATTGTCATTTTTTAAATGAGACTTTGAAACATGAGTACAGATTAAGGGTATCTATCTTGTTGGCTTAGAGGGAGGTACTAAAACCCTGCTTTCTAATGAAATACTTGAGCAGCCATTTACAAGATTGCTTCCTTTTTGTGACTTTTGGTAAACTCAGTTCTTACCTGTTTGACTTATTTTTAGAACTGGAGCCGAGCGTGTTTGCCATACGAGTAAAGCAAAGCATGGATTTGAAACGGTAAGCTACAGAATATTCAGAAAGAGACAATAGCATCTGTTTAGTCCTAGGTTCTTAAAGTGGCAAGCATAAAAATGCCTTCAGGTAACTTTTTTTCCCTTTTCACCTGCATCACCTGCATGGAGACCTTTGTGATTCCTGCTCATCAAACTTAGCCACGGGATGAGTTTTACCGGGACCCAACACAGGCTTTTCTGACTGTGAAGCTACAAGCTCTAGGGGTGAGCTTAGCCTCTCGGAGCTGAACCTGAAGGTTGCCCTGCCTTGTCTTCTCAGAGACTCCAGTCCTCTTTTACCTCACATGCTCCTTTGTGCAGAACTCCATGAAGGGCCAACAGTGGGTGCTGACACCTTGACACTGGCTTCAGTGCGAGTACTTGCCACTCCTCAGCAGTGTCCTTTCTCTGTGCAGATGGCCTTGCAGGCATCTCCCTCTTCTTGACACAGTGTCATGTTTTTTTCTCGCTATGTCATCAGAAGGCAGATTTACGACAGGATTGTTCCCGAGGGATTGGCAATTGCTTTCTAAACCCGCTGTTCTCCAGAGACCTTGTCAGGAGGGCAAGATTCTTTCTCTTGTAGCCCACAAGCTAAAAGGCTGCTCTGACAGAGCTGCTGTTAGGCACACCCTTTAGGTAAGAGGGTCTTCCCTCACCCCCCTGTTCTCCTCCTGGCTGTTGCCTATCCTCCCAGTGCATTTCATCCATTTTCTGGATCCTGATAGCCATTCTGCATGTAGTTCAAACCCCTGCTGTGCTATTGCCTTCCTGGCCGCCTTCCCTCTCCAGCTCTTTGGAGAGAGTCTTTTCTGAGGAGGCAAACTTATTCCTCTTGGGGTTGTCCACAAAGGAAGTTGCCTGGTGGTATAAAAGGAACAGCTTCTTCTCCCACTGTTCCTTGGGAGGTGAACAGTTGCATCAGATGCCCAGGTTTCTGCGTGCTTCTGCATGATGACGTGCTGCCCCCATTTCAGAAACCTTTTGGACCTCTCCACAACTGGCTGAGCCTTTATGCAAATATCGTCCGTGGGCTTGCTGCCTGCTGGCCAGGGCATGCTGCCTGCTTGCTGCTGTAGGACTGGTTTCAAAGGGCCAGTCTCAGCATAATTGCTCTGCAGGGATCCCCTGCATATACAGTAGCCTGCAATTTCAGGTGCTGCTAGTTGCATGGTTACCTTCAGCCTGCACAGGTAAACCCCTGTATTGAAACAGCCCTCACCTTGTTGTAAGCCCAAAACTTTCTTTCAGAAGAGGGGTTTTTGACAGGTTTGTTGGATTTTCAGGGTAGGAAGGACACTGTCCTCAGGAGCCTTCAGTACAGAACTTCTCTAAAACAAGCAGGCTAATTTGTCTCCAAAACCTGTATCCCTTTTTTTCTCTTCAGCTTACCTTTGCAGGATTAGTGACAGGTCTCTCTACACATGCCCTTTCTGGCTTCTTTCCTCAGGTGCTCCAAACACTCTGTTGGTGGGATAAGGGTCATCCTCTGAAAGATGCTTTTTTTTATTCCCCGCTTTGCTATAATCGCTGTCCCCAGAATGCCTCTGCTCCTTGTACGGTGGCTGAATTTCCCAAACATTAGGGTCCTTGGAAGCTGGAGCTCCGGATTAGCATGTTGGACCCTGAGAAATGATGTGGTAGGTGGCAGACATCACCGTAACCTCCTACTGTGTTAAGTGATGTGGGAGGACAGGTCCTGAGCTCTTTCCAGGTAATCTGGCACTATGATGAGTGAATCATCAAGTCGGCAAATACCAGTTCAGGTATTTGAAGAACCTTCTCCAGAAGAGATGCTTGTGCCACCATGACTCGTACCTGCAATTTGCACTAGTCAGGGCACTGTTACACTGAGAGGGAGCTCCAGACACAAACTGGTGTCTTTATGAATACCAGACCAGATGTCAGGAGCACTGCATGGAATCCTGAGCAGATGACCTCTCCCTCGTGTGCTTTTTTAGGAGATCAGAGCCAGGTGCTTCTCTGACATGCCTTCCATTTGGTTTGCTTTCCATTTGTTTTCTTTTGGTATTCAGGATGAGAAGAAAGATCAGGTTTAGGAAAAAAACATCTCAGTAGCGCCTGTGCTTTCTCAGGATTCTTCTGGTCATTCCTCCAGGGCTCTTGTTCAGTTTATGAGCAGTGTATGACTTTGGATCCAAATCCAGCTGGTGTTTTAGAGTACATCTCGAAAAGGGAAGGCTCTTGTTAAAACATGAAGGAAATCTGTCTGCTTAGTATACACGTAGGACTGACTTTACAGCATCGGCACTCAGTTCAGAAGGAGGAGCATGGAAGTGCCACAGTCGCATGGCTGTTGAATAGATTGCCTTTTCAGCTCTCATCCAAATGCCTTCCAGGCCTGCGATTTTGACGGGAGGCTGTCTGGTCAGGATGACTGGAGCTGAGCCTGTGCATCTTTCTGCTTACCAAGAGCACCAGTAGAAGTCCAAGGAAGAAAGAACTGGGAGATGCTCAGCCTGTCACTGCAGATAATTTTCCTACCTTAGTTAATGCTCTGAGACTAAACTGCCAAGATCTCTGGCCAGCTAAAGTTTGGAATTTCACGTGAACCTGAGCTTAGTGCAAGAGAAGCACCATCAGGGAGGGATCTATTCTTCTCTTCTCTTATCTCTGTGACAAAGTTGTTTCACTTTCTCCTAAAGAAGCTTCCATGGTGGTTTTGTTGTTTGTGGTCCTTTGTATTGCCGATAGCCTTGCGAATGGGTATTCCTGGCTCACCTCTTGCTTCTGGCACTTTTCGCTTTTGTCCCTGCCCTGTTACTCTGCTTCCTATGAGTGTGTCTTAGCAGGGCTGATGTCTAGGGGTCTGTATTGTCCAGCGGCTGTTATTTCCCACGGCACCTCTGTCGATGTTTTTTAAAATCTCTGTCTGTGCCATAGCTGGTGTTCCTCTTTCACTATCTGCTATATTAAAGTCTAGTCAATGAATTCCAGCTTTATGTTAGGCCTGGGAATGTCCTGAGGAGGGAGGGGCAGAAAGCTATTGGTGAAGAAAGTCCTCGCAGTAGCAGGCAAGAAAATAAAGTCACAGAACAAGAGAGCAGACCTTGCCTTTTAGTTCTTCAAGCAAGCAAGCAAAGAAACAAAGATCTCCTGTAGAATAGAATTTTACATGGTGTGAAAGTTCTTGGGTTCCTTTTCCTTTCAGAATTCCTGCAAAGAATTTAGTGAGTTTAGTCCAGCATCCCTTACTGTGGGCTGTAACCGGGTGAGTTTGTGTAAGTAAGGAATTCCTGGCTTGTTTCATTCAAATTGGTCATATGAAGTCAAAAGCTGCAAGGATGACATTGGTAATAGTTTTCCTTTAGAAGTGGTGGTTGGTATTTTCCAGCACGTGAGACTAGGAATTAGAAGCACCATAGAGCGGCAGGTCAGCAATGATTTTGGCTGTAAGCAATTCCCACCCACAGAGCCGGGCTACGTAGCTCTTTCAGAGCTGGGCTGTGAGATGGGAGCCTACCTCCAAACCAGTCTGCACTGTGATTGCTTTGAAAGCTCCCAGGCGTGATGTCAGTCAGAGTCTGGACCGACCTCTCGGTTTCAGGGTCTGCCGTTGGGTGTGCAGGGAGCGTGGAGAGAGCGAGCTTGTGTTTTTGTTCTTGCTGCTGTTTCTGACGGGCGCCTGTGGGATCTACCCTTGAACAAAGAACAGGAACCGGTCAGGCTGAGGGTGCGGTGCAGCTCCTGCAGCAACTGGACCAAATGGTAAACAAAGGAAACATGGAGTCAGAAGGAAGAGGTCTGTCCAGGTTCTGGAGAAGGTACGGATACTGCAGCTACGAGCAGATGCAGTCCTGGCTCTGTCCGAGCCTGTGCCTGATTCTGGCAGTTCAGGCGATTCTACGTTCTCTTGAAGAATGGGTCCCCCTTTTCTGTGTTTAAACAAAAAAGTCTGCCAAGGCAAAGGAACATTCAGGGGTGTCCTTTTGTCTTGTGGTAAGGTGCAGCATTGCCAGGAAATGTTCCTCTTCTGGGCTGTCTTTGGGGAAAAAACTCCTCATGGGGGACGGGGGGGCTTGAGGGGTGGGGGGGTGTTACTGACCTCAGTCACAGCCCTCGTAGGATGTGGCTTTTATCAGCTGCGGAGTGCCATCTTCAGCCCGGTTTCTAAAGGACTTTTACACACTCCCCCTTCTCGAGGGGCCTTCCTGGGAGGGACCTTCAGTCCCCTTAAGGCAAGTGTGGCCTTTATTTGCCCGCTTAGCAACTGTGGCCTTTGTAACTTTGACTCCCAAAGACACCATTTTAAACCGAAATGAAAGTAGCCCCGCCAACAGTTGCTGGGCATTGCTGACTAAAGGAGTGCTCTAAAGCTGTCAAAGCTGTGTGCCGCAAGAGTGGTCTGTTCACTGCACAGCACGTGTTGAACGTCGGCAGTAACTGTTTGTTTGATAGGTGGATTAGTTTTGGAAGGAATAAAGCTCCTTGTTAATCATAATGTATGCTAGTCCCCTTAACTATTGAGACTAGACCGTTATGGCACAGGTTGTTCTCTATGTTTCCTCTACTTTTTCGGTCTTCCTCTGTATTATTTTGTGCTGGGGTTGTGTCTTTCTGGTGGACAGAAATTACCTTGTTACAATTCTCAGAGAAGTACTTCTCTGCAGAGAAGAAGAAATAATGTGGGTTTTGTTGTTGTTTCCCCAGCATAATCTTCTCGCCACTACAGCATCTCTTTGTTGGAAAGAACTGACCTGGAAGTACTAATGGTTGTGGAAAGGTAAACTTGTAGCATGAATGTCGGGTTGTATTGTTTCTTTTGTAATTCAGCTTTACACATTGCTTGTCTCCGCTATTAAATGCTTTAAAATGAAATTCTACTTTGTTTACGTTTTCAAATTAACATACTGAAGATGTTGGGTTAGAATGTCTTTTTCTTCACAACCTAGAGGTTTTGGAAAAAAGAGCGACAAGCTTTACGATGTTGATCCTTGAGTGTCATAAGTCGGGAATTTTACATTTGAAAATCATTGTATGAGACTCTAATAAAACAAGCATCAGCTTGGCACTGTGTGTTATTTTAATCAGTCTTACCCTGGCAGAAAACACTCCTTCCCTCCAAGAAGAAGAAGTAGAGGTTTCTAGTCTTGGATGGACTGCTGCCCTATGCTTCACAGCATTAAAAAGGTCAAAATTGGTGAAAATGTTTTGGATTAGATTTTACCACTCTGCTACAAGTTGTGTAATTATTTATGCCTTTGATAGGTAGTGGGATGAGGCTGGGAGTTAAGATTTCAGATGTGCCTAGGGCATGCTCAGGCAGCTTTTTGCCATCACGCTAGCGCATTTGCAATAAACCATCATTCTTCAGCCCTCTCCTGAGCTGAGGCACCGTCAGCACCTACACGCACAATGCTGGTCTAACACATAACACTGTGTTACTGGTTGTTACTTTAGCAGTAGCAAGGTGTGGCTGTCTGACGAGGTAACGTGTCTGGCAGAATGAGGCAATGTTCTAAAAGAGTCAGATGATAATGCAACATGGGGTCCGTTTGGCTTGTTCCCACCATGGTGCACGGATTATCCACCCTATCTGCCTCTGTATTCATTCCCGGACTCCCATCAGCAGTGAAAGAATGCTTTCCCTCCAAGAAGAAATGGGGTTGAGAGACTCGTTCCATTTACGGCGTTCTCCTCAGTCCTGTCCCACAAACCGTGGTACAGGCTGAGTGCACCAGGGTTCGGTCCCTTCTGCTGGGGGGCTGTACAATGAGATGGACAGCGGTGAGGACCAGGGAATGGCTAGAGAGTTGACCAGATGGAGAACAAGCCATAAATCAGGGAAGATATCCATGAGTTGATCTTCTTTAGCACTGGTTCTGTCAGGAGGAGGAGGATGTCCCACTTCCCTGATCTTAGATGCAGCTGCATAAGAAAGGGCCTTTACCCTGCAAGAGCTGGGCTGGCTGAGGCTACAACCTACACACAAAGACATTTTGATGTCTCAGTCCGGAAAATGCCATTACAGAATTATGGGCAAGATGCGCATCCATTTTGGAAAATCATTTTAGACGATAAAGAACATGGGTTAATGAAATCTAAACAAAAATGGTTTTTATTTTAACTGAGATGATAGGCATTCTTTTAACTTTGAGAAAGCACCTTGTTCTTTAAAGTAGTGCCTGCCTGCTAAAAGGAAAGGGAAAGGTACTTAAAGAAGAACAAGCAGAAACAAGCAAGCTCTTCCCTCTCTTCCCCTTGGCATCCCATAAACGCTGGAAAAAGCCACACGCTTGCATCTGTTGTCCTAAAAGCGGATTCGGTACACGGTGTGCAAGAGAACAATCTCACACAGGCGGGAGAGATACTGTTTTATTCTGCGCAGGGTGCTCCATGGACTTTGCACAAATCAAGCAGGCCGGATTCATCAGTTGTGTCCCTTTTATACAGTAACAATTGCATCTAATTTATTAAACTACTCCTACCTAATACATATTCAAACTATCTGATGCATGTGCGTAGCATTGTGTAACCCTGACGCATCAGATGCCTTCTCCGCACGTGCGGGGGTCTCGGCTGGCCTTTGGTGGTCTTTTGAGGAGGTATCCCCTCGTCTCTTGGACCTCCCGGCCATCCTGTATCGGGTCAGCGGTCCGTTTTCCTGCCAAGAGGGACGCACCATCCATGAGGAAGAGCAGAAAGGATCAGCACTGGTGCTCCAGGTGAGGCACCGTTAAACAGGAAGACTAGAAAAGATCAGACTGATCTTGGCTAACTGACTAAATTTAAACCAGGACTTTCTAGCCTACCACAGGGTTTTCTGTATCTGACATCACTTCCAGCGGCACCTGGGCTCGTGGCACCGGTGCCGTATTGCTGGCACTGGTGACTGTGGACCTTGATGCTCCTAGCTGCTGAAGTCAGCGTGATCAGGCCGGAGAGCTCGTGGGTGAGGGAAGTCGGAACTGGGAAAGGCTTCTCCGTTTTTCCTCCTCCCGCAGGACGTTTTTGTGCTACTTACCCGCTCCCTCCCCAAAAGGGGGGATCTCCTCTGCTCCGGTGCTGCTTGTCCTGCTGCTGGCTTTGCTTTATTAGCGATTGACTTTCTTGGGGAGGATAAGTTTGTATGAAAATACTGTATAGACACCGGGTGCTCCTCCGGTCGATGGTTGCTGTTACGGCTTGTTGGCAATTACAGTTGCACTAGAGAGAGAGAGAGCTACCTCGCTAGATGCACAGTGTCCGTGTCCCCCCTGGTCCCCCCCACTGCACACACACCCCCACACCCCGAGGCAATCTGTGGCAGAGCGGAGCGGTTCAGGGGAGGAAGCCCCCATGGCCGTGTGTCGCAGGGGAGGCGAGGGACCCCCTTTTGTCTGCCGCCCCCCCCCGGCCGGGGCAGCTCCCCAGGGCTTTGTGCGTGACGCCGCTGTCAGTCAGTCCCCCCCCCGCTGTGAGGGCAGCGCTGTCAGTCAGTCCCGGGGCGGACCAAAGGGGGTCCTCCCGTGCCCCCGCCGCACGGGGGTCGCCGCCAGGACAGAGCCGGCCCCGGCCCCGGCCCAGCCCCGGGGCTCTCCCGCTGCCCTTCCCGGGCACCAGCGCAGCCTGCCGGGACAAGGGGGACCCGAGGACGGACGGACGGACGGACGGACGGAGCGGCGGGTGGCTCCCGGCGGAGAGAGCTTCCTCCAGAGGAGAGCCCTCGTCTCCGGGAGCTTCCCTGGAGCAGCCTGGGGCCGCTGCCCGGCTGTCACTGCGACTGGCAGTCGGTCGCCGAGGCGAGCTGCCCGGAGCCGGCCCGGCCCGCAGCGGAGCGGAGCGGCAGGTCTCGGCCCAGGGGCCGCGCCACCCCCAGCCCTTTCCGAAGCGGCCTGGGGAGCGCCGCGGCCAGAGCGGGCAAAGAGAGCCGGGGGCGGCAGTTGGCGGGGAAGGGCGGCGTGCCCCTGCCCGCTCCAGAGGGGAGTTCGGCCGGGGGAAGGAGCCGGGCGACGGTAGCAGAAAGCCACGTCCTCTGCGCTCGCCAGCAGGGACGTGGCGACCCGGAGAGAGCTCCCACGCAGCCTCAGGGCGTGCGAGAGCCTGGCCCTGGGAAGGGCTGGCAGGAGCGGGACCAGCCCTGTGAGGTGGGACCGAGGGGACGACCTGCTCAGCTCAGCTCAGCCCGCCGGCAGCGCTGCGGGAGGCAGCAGGAAGGGGAAGGCGCACCAGGGACTCTGAGAGCCTCCGGCTGCTGGACCCGTGCTCTGCCCTCCCCGAGGCGGCAACGGGCGCCAGAAAGCACCCGCGAGCCGGGGGGCCCTGGATCCTCCCGCCGCCGGGGGAAAGGAAAAAGGGAAAAAAGGGAAAAGGAAAAAGGGAAAAGGAAAAGAGGGAAAAGGAAAAAAGGGAAAGGAAAAAAGGGAAAGGGAAAGGGAAAGGAAAAAAGGGAAAAGGAAAAAAGGGAAAGGAAAAGAGGGAAAAGGAAAAAAGGGAAAGGGAAAGGGAAAGGGAAAAAGGGAAAAGGAAAGAAAAAAGGACAGGGGAAAGGAAAAAGGAAAAAGGAAAGGGAAAGGGAAAAAGGGAAAAGGAAAGAAAAAAGGAAAAAAGGGAAAAGGGAAAGGGAAAGGGAAAGGGAAAAAGGGAAAAGGAAAGGGGAAAGGAAAAAGGAAAGGGAAAAGGAAAAAGGAAAGGGAAAGGAAAAAGGAAAGGGAAAAGGAAAGGAAAGGGAAAAGGAAAGGGAAAGGGGAAAAAGGGAAAAGGAAAGGGAAAAGGAAAAAAGGGAAAAGGAAAGGGGAAAGGAAAAAAGGGAAAAGGAAAGGGAAAGGAAAAAGGAAAGGGAAAGGGAAAGGGAAAAGGAAAGGGGAAGGGAAAAGGAAAGGCAAAAGGAAAGGAAAAAGGAAAGGGAAAAGGAAAGGAAAAAGGAAAGGAAAGGAAAAAGGAAAAAAGAAAAAGGAGGCCAGGCTGGGGGCAGCAGGCGAACGCCCTCCTTGCCTTCCCAGGTGCCTCTCAACAAGAGGCGTGAGGCTCTGGAGGTGGAAGGCCAGTCCAGGGAGGATGTGGAGCTCGGGCCAGCTGTGCCAGAGGTGTTGCCACGGTCAGAAAGGCCTACCCCCGTATCACGACCGCCTCCCCGAGGAAGCCAGGACAGCTTAGGGGTGTGGGTGACTCCCTTCTGAGGGGAACAGAGGGTCTGAGATGCCGGACAGAGCCTCCTCTTAGGGAAGCCTGCTGCCTCCCTGGGGCCCAGGTTCAGGGCAGCACTGGGAAACTTCCCAGCCTGGGATGGCCCACGGACTATTGCCCACTACTGCTCTTCCGCCTGGGTGGTGACAAAGCTGCAACGCGTGGTCCAAGGGTGATCGAAAGAGTCTTCGGGGCCTTGGGATGGGAATCTGGAACACGGGTTATTTTTCCCTCTCTCCTTCCAGCTGCGGGCAGCAACACTGGAAGAAAGAGACAGACCTGGTCTGTTAATATGTGGGTTGTGGCTGGTGCCCCTGCCAGAGTTTTGGGTTTTTCGATAATGGGGTGGCCAGCACGGCCCCAGGCCTGCTGGTGTCAGATGGGATTCGCCTTTCTCAAAGGGGGAATGGGGGTCTTGGCTCACGAGCTAGCGGGGCTCATTGGCAGAGCTTTAACCTACACTCGAAGGGATGTTATGGAGGCACACACAGTCAAATCCAACAGGTGTTAAAGCTCAGCTTTATTCTTTCGTAAAAAGTTAGTTAGAACTCCACTAACATTTTGTAAACCACAGGCTCAGTGATGTAAGGGGAATTAATACTACACAGCCGACTTAAGAACTCTTAAGATTTAAAATGATGACTCAAAATGTGCGTATCACTCACCTAAAAGTTGAGGGCTCTCTACCTCGAGGAGTTACCTAGGGCAGCGTCCCAACCCAAGGGGGAGTCCCTGACTGCAGACTTGCTGCTCTGAGGACTGATTCCAAAATGTCCTCCAGCAGGACACTGTTTATACCCTTGTCGAATCTGATCTGTGGTCATTTTAATCTCCATTGGCCAAAAGGTCACTTCAGTGTACCTGGCGCATCTCAACTGGTAAATTCAATTTTCAACCTGTGGCCTCTAGGGTTTAGGGTTTTTTTTCTCCCTGCCTGGAGAAGTTTCATTTCCTGGAGGAGGGGTGTACTGCCACAAGGGGGAGGGGGATAATATCAGGCTCGCCCTTGACAAGCTGTGGGATGACACGCCAAGGTTGGAGGGACAGGGTGCTAGCAAGGGCCCTCAGCCTGTTGCTCAAAGATGTGTGGGGTACACTAGAACACACTTGTGAAGTCTTACAGAGATGAGCCAGGGGCTGCTGAGGTAATGGGAGCCAAGAGGGAAACAACAGTGGAATCATAGGATCTTTTGGGTTGGAAGGGACTTTTAAAGGTCATCTAGTCCAACCCCCCTGCAATGAGCAGGGACATCTTCAACTAGATCAGGTTGCTCAGAGCCCTGTCCAACCTGGCCTTGGACATTTCCAGGGATGGGCATCTACCACCTCTCTGGGCAACCTGTTCCAGTGTTTCACCATCTTCATTGTAAAAAACATCTTCCTTACATCTGGTCTAAATCTACCCTCTTTTAGTGTAAAACCATTCCCTCGTGTCCTATCGCTACAGGTGCTGCTGCAAAATCTGTCCCCATCTTTCATATAAGCCCCCTTTAAAGTACTGAAAGGCAGCAGTAAGGTCTCCCTGGAGCCTTCTCTTCTCCAGGCTAAACCCCCCCAACTCTCTCAGCCTTTCCTCACAGGAGAGGTGCTCCTCCCTCTGATAATTTTTGTGGCCCTCCTCTCGACCTGCTCCACCAGGACCATGTCTGTCTTTTGCTGAGGACTCCAAAGCTAGATGCAGTATGCCAGGTAGGTTGTCACCAGAGCAGAGTAGAGGGGCCAAATTCCCCTCCCTCCACCTGTCAGCCGTGATTCTTTTGATATGGCCCAGGATACAGTTGGCTTTCTGGATTGCAATGGCACATTGTCAGCTCATGTCCAGCTCTTCATCCACCGAGTCACACACAGGGCTGCTCTCAATCCCTTCAAACCCCAGCCTGTATTGATACCAGGGGTTGCACCAAACTAGGTAAAGTACCATGCCCTTGGCCTTGTTAAAATTCATAAGGTTAACATAGGCCCACTTCTGCAGCCTGTCCAGAGTCTTGGGTGGATCATGGAGGGCAGAGCTTCCTCGAAAGGAGAAAAATCATGTTGGGTAGCTGCCTTGGAGGAGTCTGGGGCTGCTACCTGGGATCTCATGTCCCTAAAAGAGATGTCAAAAGACTCTGGGAGTCACTGGGAGGAGTCACACATGGATCCCAGAGGGAAGAGCTTTCTCCAAAAAAGAAAAAATCATCTTGGGTAGCTTCCCTGGAGAAGTCTGGGACTGCTACCTGAGATCTTAGGTACATAAAGCATAGGTCAAGACTGTGGACCACACCATTCCTCCCAGTAAGGAAAGCCACTTGCATAGGATACATAACTGCAGAGATGACAAAGGAACATTTATTTTGTGGGCCCCTTCTATAATTTCCCATAACCTCCTCCTAAATCAAAATGCAAATCTTAGGCACGGGGAGAGTTTGTCTTCCTCTCCTCCAAGGAACACCTATGGAAAGCATGGTTTGTTTCTATTTTCAGTCATGCTTTCTGAACATTTGGGGAAGCAGGTAGGCAAGCTGCCTTACACATGTAGCACTCTATGAAGCAGTAGAGTCAGGCTGGGTTTGTGTTTTTAAGGTGGGGAAGGAGATACAAGAACAAAGGAAGATCTGTTTCTTTGAAAAGATCAGTGTCCTCAAGTCCACTTGTGCCACAGCTTGTTTAACTGCTAGGAGATATTAGCATGGGTATGAGAGCAAGGGGAGGAAGAAGAGAGTTTTTCCTGCAGATTTGAGGCAGGACAGGAACACATGCAGGCCTAGGAAAGTTCTACAAGCAGCTAAGACAAATACCATGATGCGATCATTGCAGCATTATTGCAGTGCAGTGAAGACTGCAGAAAACACGGTGAAAGAACTGTACTGGAACCATCATGGCAGGAAAATTCTCTACAGCAGCAGGAAGTAGATCATCATCATAGCCCAGAAAGCTTCAGCTTACATGAAGCTTCAAAATGCTTTACTTTACAGAGGAATCACTACCTAGAAGAACATAGTTTAGACTTATATTTCTCAGGAGCATCAGATAGCATTATTTTAAGCTAGCAAAACTGCAAGGTAGTCCAGCTAATGCAGCAAGGCAGTAGACGCTTCCAGTGAGATTCTGCAGTCAGAACAGAGGCATAGCAGGGTAGGATCGTTTTCCTTTTGCAACTGCCACAGGGGGTACACAAAAAAAGCCTTGAAAACTACCCCTTCAACATCCTAGTGGATCACCTGTTGCATTCTGATTATTATCACTGTTACTCACTATGGCTTACAGAATATGGAAGAAAATTCCTGTAACACCTTTTAGCAGAATTTAAAAAAAGACAGAATCTTCAAGTCAGGATCTCAGAAAAAGAGTTCGAAGGCCAGTTCTGCCACAGACTTCCTATATGATCTTGCAGACTAATTTCCAGTCAAGAAGTGGACGACAACCATTCCTTTGTTCTCTAGAACCTCATCTGACAAAGCTATTTAAAAAAGCAAAAAAAAAGCCTCCTTGGACCATGTTCTGTATGAAGCTAGTGAGGAAGTACATAACCACACTCTCAGCCTCTAGGTGTCACTGCAACTACAATTAAGTCCTTAAAACAGGTCAGCAAACCTCCCCCCCACCTCATCGCTTGAGGGAGTAAAAAGTTTTTTTCAGAACAAAACTATCCCTACAATACCAAAGGCAGAAGCTAAGTTGTAAAAGTGTCATTGAACTCAAAAAGACCCCTTTAACTCCAATATTCTTTCAAAAGACATCTTTATTATAAAAGATATAGAAAATTAGAGTTAAACTTGTTTCTTCCACAATGTTAATCACAGCAGTTATAAAAAACCCTAGGTAAATATGTTTAAGAGCATTTGTATACCAAATTAAGTGTTTGCTACTTGCCATCAAATACAGCAAAGACATGCTCAGTATCAGTGCAGTAAGGGCAGTCAGCAAGCATCAGTCTGCCAGAGGGCAGGGAAAAGAGCTCCTCATTTACCTCCATGTGCCACACAACAGCAGCACAGTGAAGCAAGACCCAAATTGCAATTGCAGAATTTCAGCCTTGCTCTGCTGTTTGAGGCAGATGTTCCAGCTCTAAGCAATCATGGGATTTGTCTCTCTAAACATCAGATGAACTCAGTCACCTCAGACACTATGTCATTAAGCTTTCACTCCTTAAAGAAAAATGGCTGGTAAGCAGAGTCATTCATTCCTTTCTATTGCCAGGGTGGTTTAACTTTCAACTAACTTCCCAGATAAAGTTCTTTTGCCAGTTTCCTTATGAAGAGTTGTTTGTTACATACTTACCACCAAGAACTTAAAGTGGTGGCCAAGACCTTAAGTTTCCACCACTAGGGTATTCACTCATGGTGGTTCCATTCGGACAGCAGAACAGCCATTCACCTTCAGACAGGAAGGACTATGTACTTTGCTGCCCGCACTAAAGGTACAAAGACAGTGAGAAGAACAAGAGCCACCACGAGCTGCATCAAGACACAGGATGCAAGTCTTCAGCCATCATTTAACACATGACAGATCACCACGTAAACACTGAATGTGAAGACCAGGATTGGGAATGGGGTACAAGGGCAGGTAAAACCAAGGACAGCCTCAGGACTGCTTGTGCATTTATGTGAACTAAAACCACAGTGCTCTGGTTTGCATTTTGAAAATGGCTGTTTGTTTTGGTTTTAAGGAAATGAATAAAGCCACCACAACTTCACAATCCTCCACTGAACACAAGAGTAGTCCCTTATATGTTTTTATACTACATTCTGCTTTGGGCAGATGCAATCCAAATTGGTAAGGAACACATTCAGTCAGCAAGCATCCTGGTCAGTATTTTGCTAGCTGGATGCTGTTTTCACCCCTTAAAGGAAAAATTAAAAGATATATTAATTAAAAATAAAAATAGTGTTTCAACCAATTCCAGGGAAAAGAAAGTGCCATTGGCTACAGAGAACTTATTTTGTTTTTTTCTTTTATGACAGCACCATCAGAAAAGACATTATACCAGAGCAGAAACAAGACACAGGCTGTTCAGAAAGCAAACAAGGAGGCGAACCTCTTGTGTTCTCTTAGCAGTCATCTCTGCACAAAGGCCAGATGACCAGCTTGCTACAGAACCATCCGAAAGCAAGGGAGAAAGTCTTCTTGTCTCAGATCAAGTCCACTTCCTGACCCTCAGTGTGCACGCTTACAACAGTTAATTCAGTGCAGTTTAAATTCAAGTCACTTAGTTTAGCTTGCAAGGTTCAGTAATACTTCTTGGAAACAATTGTATCTGTAGCCACATATTTTGTACCTATGTTAGAAGGTGATACTTCAGCTCCTGCTAGAGGAACTCTTTCTGCATATGGTCCTTATCTCTCATCCCTCACAATTTGACAGACTGCTCATCTTCAGGAGCGAGTCAGGCAGTATTTCAGCAGTGGTTTCCACACTGTGAGGGAAAAACTGGCATTGTACAGGTTGCTTTCCAAGGGCTGTTTTGTATTTCACATACCTAAACATCAAACTAGATCACCACAAGATAAATACCTGTACTTGACCATTAGTACAAGATTCTGCAGCTAGACATACACGTTACAGCAGGCTCAGTGGGCCATTGAGGAAAGTGTCATAAAACAGCATGTAGTGTACAAGATATAACTTTTCTTCCAGGTTGTGCAAATATAATCCTCTTAAGGTGGACAAATTGGCAGTGGTAAATCCTGCACCACTGGCTGGTTTGCTGATGATCACTCATCTCACCATTCGTAGATACTTCCTCTGTTATTCCAGTTATTCGGCAAGTTACAGAAGCAATGGAGTTCTCTCCCCAGCTGGCTGCTCTTTCTGAAAAAACTCTTTGATACGCAGTAGCTTGTTATGGATCCTCTCTCTTAAGGGAGGGATATGATGGCTAGGGTCTAAGACATTGGTGCTTCTACGTTCCCTTTCCCGCTTCCAGGTGACATAGGGGTGTGGTGGAAAGGGCACTTCACTTCTCTCTCGGCGAAGCTGCACAGTTACTCCGCTGAGGGCCAGCATTGTCCACACTGACAGGATAATGAAGTCTGAAAGAGAGAAAACAAACAGACTCCTGTATCAAAGCAGAACTTTCCTTCCTTTCCCAAGCACAAACACTGAACAAGTTTAGCGACAGAAAGGAATGAAATATTGCCTGTGCATCCTCACAGGCCTAGAGTAATTCCATGCAAAGGTGAGAACACACATGGAGTTGAGATAAGTCTGTTCAGTCACCATATTAGGCCTTTTGACTGCCCATTCTGCAAACTTATCAGCAAGGTGGCAGTCCAGGCCTGAGAAGCACCATTCCCAAGGGCCATTGTCACATATCACCTGCGGGAAGGTTGGTGCCTTTGAGTCTACTCAGTATTTCTTTTGGAGTACTAGAATTTATCATCTGGGTGTTAAATCTCACACTGTACTTACTGTGTTCTCCTTTCATCCCTTCCTACCCTCACTGACTATTCACAATGGAACCAAAAGAGGCAGCAGTTTATAAATAAATAAATAAATAAAAGTCTTAAGAGCAGTACTCACCATTTGTTTGAAAAGGCACATTGGTGTAAGCTCTACTGAAGTAATCATTGAGGACCCTTCTGAGTAGGTCTAAGGTGATGTAAGCAAGACTTGTGTAGACATAACAAGCAATAGCTAGGATCACTGTATAAGAGCCTACCATTGCAGAGGCCAGTATGTTCAGCTAGAGGGGGAGAAAAATACACAGCTTTAGGGGAGTGATGAACACTCTTTATTCCCCATCTCCTTAAGGTAGTATTTTGTATCAGTTCTTCTACAAGAAATTGGCTGCACACACCTGTTATCCAGACATCCTGTTAAGACAGCAGAAGTCAACTAAATGCAGGTGTTAGTGGATGCTGTGTGCAACACTGCAAAAAGTCATTCCTTTGCTTATGGACCATTTAGCACAAGTAGGGCTGAACAGGAACTCCCCTAGAGCTGGTCCTGTGCTGAGCTTCATGAAGGTGTGTTAAGTTTTCTATACATATCCCACAGGACTACATTTTGCATTAAGAAGTCTGACACCCCTTCCTCTCTCCTTCCAAGGTGACAATGCAGATTACTTACAATTCTTGGACAGCCAACAAAAAGCACTGGAATCATCAAGGCCACAGAAGAAAAGGTCACCCAGAACACCACATCATCACGGAAGACCCTGTAGTCTCCTGCAAAGACACCATATTCCACATGTAATTTACTAGTTATTAAAACATTTTCTTTTTTGCAAGTGGTTGGGGTGAGCTTTTTCCCCCAAAGATTCTATACATTCAGAAATATCTGGAGTACAGTGTTGTGCTGGTTTTGGCTGGGTTAGAGTTAATTTTCTTCATGGTAGCAAGTATGAGGCTATGTTTTGAATTTGTGCTGAAAACAGTGTTGATAATACAGAAATGTTTTTATTATTGCTAAGCAGTGCTTACACAGAGTCAAGGCCTTTTCTGCTTCTCACCCCACCCCACCTGTGAGTACGCTGGGGGGGGCACAACAAGTTGGGAGGGGACACAACTGGGACAGCTGACGCCAACTGACACAAGGGATATTCCAGACCATATGATGTCATGCTCAGTGTATAAAGCTGGGGGAAAAAGGAAGGGGGGGACATTTGGAGTTAGGCATGTGTATTCCCAAGTAACCATTATGCATGATTGAGCCCTGCTTTCCTGGAGATGTCTGAACACCTGCCTGCCGATGGGAAGTAGCAAATGAATTTGTTGTTTTGCTTTGCTTATGTGCGTGGCTTTTGCTTTACTTATTAAACTGTCTTTATCTCAACCCATGTGTTTTTTCACTTTTATTCTTCTGATTCTCTTCCCCATCCCACCAGAGGAGTGAGCAAGCAGCTGTATGGTGCTTAGCTGCCAGCTGGGGTTAAATCACAAGCGTTCAAAAGCTTAGCTTTTGAGCTCAAATGCTGATTGTTTGATGCATTGTAACACAGTTAGTCAAAACAAGAACAGAAAAAGTGTCCCAGTTGAGTATAGGTCCTGTACTCTAAGTTGGGACAGCAGATCTTGTCCATGAAACAAAGATTTTTTGATGAGGTGTACATTACTCATCTGGTAAGAATTAAAAGTACCAGAGTACTTCTGCCCAATAAAAAGCCATTTTGTTGCCTATATAAGTTTATAATCTATAAACCTGCATCTATGTAAGTTTGACTCTAGGGCATGGTACAAGTGCAGCCATCACAATAACACAAGGCAACAAATTCTTCCGGCTTTAGGAAGAGTAATTAAGTCACTCAAACACTACTTCCCTCCACCCCCTAACCCCCACCCCCCCCCAGCTTTCTAAAGCCTGTCAATTAAACAGAGGGGACATGCTGACCCCCAGCATGGGTTATCACAGAATTGTGGCTCGAGTCATGCACGGATGACTGGTGAATGAAACTGTCCCACCAAGGGATCTTGAGCAGAAGTTTTGAGATTTAAAATTACAATAGAGAGAGCAGTGTGGCTGATGCTCTGCTGTCCCAGAGGGATTCCAACTCAGCAGCCCTGCTTGCTTTTAAGAGAGAAATAACAGACAAATTGCTTAACAAAAGTCATTCTAAAGACCCTGATGTCAGTCCAGCTGCAAATACAAGTTTGACTCTTATAGTGCAGTGCTCTCAGAGCTTTGCATTGTAGTATGGTGAAAGGTAACAGCAAGAGCTCCTCTTAATCCATGATGCCTTTATGCTTGAAGCCTTCAAGTCAGACTACAGATTTACTACTGTGACTTGTTCTGGATAGAGAACAAGACAGACAGCAAGTGCATGCTTGGAGCAAAGCTGGTGTCACAGACTGCTGAGCCTCACCAAGTTCTCTGCAGAATAAGCAGTTTCCTTCTCCCACCAGTACAGATTCCCTAAGTAGTTTTAATTACAGCACACCTGAAAGAAGGCTTCAGGTACATCTCCAGTCCTCACAACACTGGAAAGTGAAAGTTAAACATCGCACTAAGATAAACCAGATAACAACATTCATCTTAGAGCTGCAGGGACACATCACTCAATAGCCAGCACTTTGCAGCAGAGTATTTCAGTGCATACCTAGTGGAGTAAAGAAGACCATTGATGAAAAGAGAAATCCCAGCACAAGTCCAATAATAAACATACAGAGTAGAACAGAGCCAAATCTCCACCAGCTGGCAACCAGGAAAAGCCCTCCAATAATTCCAGCTACTGCTGTCAAAGTAAGACGCACTGAAAAAGAAAAGGGGAAATTCCAAGGCTCTGAAAACTTCAGTTACTGCAATAATGTATCAGGAGCTTTACTTACATGCTTGATTGTTACCTAATGAAAACTTCCTGAAAAAAGCCAAACAAGAGTATCTGTATTTGCTTCATGCACTTCACTTAGACTCCAGTCTGCAACTAAGGATGTGCTACCCAGAGTGGCATGGAGCTGGAATGAAAGTCTTACTACTATGTATATTAGTACCTTGAGTTCCCAGGGCAGTTATGACTGCAACAGCTAATGCACTTGTATCAGCAAAAAAGTAACTATATGAGGTACGACAAAGACAAAAGGAACAAATTCTTGCTAGTCTAACAAGCAGGGTGCAGACCTTCCATTTTACAGATGAAATCTGCATTTGATCTGAAATAGAGGTTTACCCATTATGAAAGAAGTACATTGCAAGTTTCCAGAGTTTCTAAAAATCTGTATCTTCCTTGAATAGATATTAAATTTGTCTTTTAGAGTTGCATCTATTAATTCTGCATCACTATTGGATGTTGGAAGCAATTGTTACTCTGTTGCATATTCAGCTATTATGGTAATCAGAGCTCAGTTCAAGTACCCAGGTATCATCCTCCTATCCTAAGGCTCACTAGCAACAAGCACAACAGATTTTACTGAAGGGATTCATAACAATACTTTGGGAAGAGGATTGGGTATCCTGACACATCTACTCACCATCATAACCAAGGCCAGTTACCCTCGTAATGAATACAAAGAAGAAGAATGCTGTGAATATGAAGCCCATGAAGAGTAAGTCTAGAGAAAAAGGAAAAAAGATTTAGTATGCTGTCATATCACTTCATACCAAGCCCACTTCAGTATATCTTCAGACATCTTCATGTTACAACAGGGAAGGAACATACCAGCTCACTGACTGAGAAGCACAAAAGGAAAGCCAGACAACACTTTGTTCTGGAAAGGGGTGTCCTCAAACGCTTCTAATAGTAGAAAATTTACATATTTATGTCTGTGTTACCCAGCATGTACCCTAGTTCTACATTTCTATTCTTTGCATGCCAGAAAATTCTTGCTCTGCATTTAAAAGCTCAGATACTGTAAAAGCAAAGCAGTGGACCTAATTGGCACATAATCACTATCAAGTGAATCTTAGTAATAACACCACCATTCTAAGATAAAGCAAGTTAGATTTATGAAATTCCAACCAGGCTTATGAGAAGAGAAAAAACAACCAAAAAAACATTCAGCACCTGTTTTCCAGAATCTGTGTCCAAAAAAGCAAGTGAAAAGACCAAGAACAGCAAGAGCAGTGAAGAATACTTTGGTAGAGAGTTTACCTACAAGGAGAGAGAAAGGGTTACTAGACCATTCCACCTAGTAGTTCCAACAATGAGACTAAGGTAAGGCAAGGTTGCTGTTACTAAGTCTACTGATAATTTAATGGCTGCCACTCCTTCAGACACACCATGTGAGCAGATTTGCAATGCCTGAACTAACAGTTATCTTGATAGGATCTCCAACAGAATATTTCACTAGTTCCACACTGATTAAGAGATCAAGAGCTTCCTCCTTATTCAGAAGACTAAAGTTTCTGTAACAATTAGTTAAGCAGCTGTAACTTGCTGTTTATAATATAGATACAGCTTTATCTGAAAATTCTCTGGTCAGCTTTAGAAAAGTGACATCCAATCACCTATAAAAATCAGTACTACAGGATTAGTGACCCAGGCAGCAGCTACAGTCTTTACTGCTGCAAGCCTTCACCATAATCTCCCTTTAATATACTTTCCATGCAACAGAAAGGCCTGTCAGCATCCCAGTACAGCTCACCTGTCTCCTAGGCAAAACTCTTACTGGTGTTTAAGCTATTTGAAAAAGTAAACCACATTTTCCTAGTTCTCCAAATTAGAGAGGTTTAGCCTAGACAATTTGTCTCATGTTGTCATAAGGCAATACTGAGTTTGACAACAGTTACTTGTGTTACAATATACAAGAAAATAATCATGAGAAGAAATCTTACTTTATGAACCATATTCTACCCATTATTCTTGTCTCTTCCACAGTCACAATGGGAGTGGCAGCTTTGCTCTTTTTCTGCTCAAATTCTATCATTATATAACTTTGTACAAAGTAGCATGACTTTGTAGTCATTCCACTATTACTGACATTTTAATGTTTATTTTAGGCAACTATCTCCTTTCAAAATATTTGAAGGTTACCAATTCCTGTTAGCACCAGCACAGTTAGAAAAATCAGGCTGGATCCTAATCTAGTTCATGTTTTATTAGCTTAGTTTCACATGTAGCATCTATAGTCCTACAAGTGATTTAAGATTATGTATCCAATTCAAATGGAAAAAGCTAGAGTGGTACTACAGAGTTACAAGTTATATATTTGCAAGCCACATATTAAACTTCCATTAAGTTAAACCTTCAATTGTTAATAGTTCTCCTTAGTCTTATTTCAACAGTCTAGAATTTCTCCTCAATCAAGAAGTAGACTCCATCATAAAGTAACAAAATACATCCAGTATAAAACAAAAACCTCCTTCACACAATTAAAAAAAAGTCTCAAAAGCACCATTCAGCATGTTGGAGCACAACAAGCTCGAGATGAGCTGGCAAGGACATACAAGTCCCAACTTACTGAGAGAAGAGCAGTTATCCACTAGGTCAGCAAAGCTGCAGGCATATGTATGCACAGGTACGTATGCAGCAGAAGTATTCCAAAGAGGATCCCATACTATGACATTGTAGATCACACCTTGTCCAGGAAGTGAGGAAAAGTAGACATTGGTCTTGTCATCAGTTGTCAGAGTAAGCATCTGGAACAGTAAAGAGTATTATTTTGAGTTGCAAGGAACTCCTTGTCACTGTTACTGATGGTATGTTGATGTGTCCATACAGCTGAGGCAACACTCAGCAGCTCAAGGAAGATGATTAGCAAAAACTCCAGGCAAGAGCTCTCCTATTCTGAACCCTCTCAGTATTACCAATTGAAGCATTAAAGGCTCACAGGACAGAGTCCACTTCCTCCAGCACTCTGCTGTCAGAAAACATAGTAGAAGATTCTTCCACTCATGTTTTGCTCTTCCCCATTTGAGGACACAGTTCAGGTTCCCAGCCAGTCTCCTAACCCAGGTCTGGCCTCTGAAGCAGGCAAGGCTGCCATTCTACTCCCTAGTAAGGCCAGGCAGGTCACAGCCACTGAGATTCTCCCCTCCGTCCCTTCCAATATCTTTGCTGGGGGATAGGTAAACATGCGGCAAGTATTTGCTCTCATGTATCAGATCTCTCTATGCTGCTCCAAAAGGCACCCATTTCTAGTCCAGTTCCACTATATTCTCCCCCCTCCTCTCTTCCTTGCGTTCCATCCTCAATCCTCAGCACATGAGGATGCCAGACCCCAGCATCTCTCAGGCATCATAGAAGACTATGCATCTTTGTCAGAAGTGGCTCTATTTCTGGATTTACAGGCACCGAGTGGCAGTATAGCTATAGGCAAGCTGGCTTCAACATCACTGAAGGAGCACTGTGGTTAAACTAGTATTCAGGAAGCAGGAAGACACTGCAATAAGAGCTTGTTCCATTGAGAAAAGGGTGCAAGACATACAAACATCTCAGACTAGTCACTAACATCTACCTAATATCAGAATCCATTGCAAGAAACCTCAATTCTGCCTTATTTCAGGCTATGCTAACTAGCCACCTCTATCCCAAGAGAGAGTGGTTACCATTTTGTATGCACCACTCACTATACATTTCCTAGCCAGAAATCCCAGATACAAGCAAGCAGCCTGAAGCATCTGCAGCTTGCTTATGTCACTCAAGGAAGATAAGCACAGAGGAGAAGAAAACATAAGATAGTGCCACTGCCACACACCTAGTACACCAGTGCTTCAGACTTACTTTAATGCCATTGGCTTTGATACTTTGCACCTCAGACATCTTCCGTATGTGGCTCATGAGTACCATTTCAGAAAGATCGTTTTCTGGTAAGAAGTACTGGTAGACATCATAGCGCAGTCGCCATCTGGAGTTCTGACCAGTCCCTGAATCGCAGGATGGTGGGTTTGCTCCTCTATAATTAAAAAAAAAAAAAAAAAAAAAAAAAAAAAAAGGGAAAAAG
>NW_010972606.1:27736-111183 GCF_000737465.1 Haliaeetus leucocephalus
CCCCTATAAAAAAAAAAAAAAAAAAAAAAAAAAAAAAAAAGAGATCAGCTATGTGCCCAGCACAAGCCCCCAGATCTTAACATTAGTTTTCAGGTCCAAGGTGGCAGTATTTGGCTGCTTCTCTTTAGAAGTTAACACCAGCAACTAATTCAAAACTAGACTATAAATGTTTGTGAGCACAGACTACAGCAGTATTATGCAGAACCACCCTGATGCAGGTAGTGTCTGTGCCTGTACCTGCCTTTACATTTACAGAGGCTTCCTACAAGTTGTCATAAGGAACCAGCACAAGAATTTCAAGAGGTCACAACAGCCAAACATCACAAAACCACTGTTTGTTTTCCCATGCATGCTATATATACAGCTCTGAACACAGTCTTCCCCATTCCCTGCCTATCACCTGTGACATCAAGCATCATTCAGGAAATAATACCTTATAACTTGAAGTCTCACCGTTAAACAAAACTCTAGGTTGTTATCATGCTTCAGTGCCAGTAAAGGAATGAAATTGGCTAAAATACACAATTGCTTCTCAAACAGATTAAGTCATTATGCAAAGTAGGAAGATCCAGAATTTGCTGACTGCTTGCACATCTGAAGTTGCATAACCTTTCCCATAAGATGCAACTCTCAACTTTTATCTCTCTCTCTCATGTATCCTCTCCCCCTCCTCCTTTTCCTCATTTACTTCTCAGTTTGTTGCAGCAAACAAGATTTCTGCCAGCAGCTAGATGGTCAGCCTTTTCAGCAGAATCTTGTTTTATGATCTTGGCCAAATACAGGACAGAGAAGGTCTTGTTCAGTGCACTGAAGTTTTTCCACACACCTGGTATATCCCAAGTTTGCAGGGGCAAACTTGATGTGTATATCAACCAATGTATAGTCTAGGTAAATATTTGGATCCACTTCCAAGTCGAATTCTAGATTGCAGCCTCCAGGAATAGGATCTAGAACACAGAAAATGATAACTGCAGTAGTTTTTACTTCCCCCTTACACAGCATGAAAAAAGTTCTAAGACCTCAGCAATGCATGTACTTGCAGGCATAGTCTGCTTACTGAGCACATAAAATTGGCAGGTTCTCTTACTGCAGTCGATAGAAGTGGTTTCACTGCAGTCTAAGACAGGTCCTGATACATATGCACAGCAGTTTTCTACTCTAAGACTGGAGTTGTGACAAGACCATACAGTACATCCTATACACAACTCATAATTCAGCAGTGATACTAAACTTTTTCAGCCCATTTCAAAAGAATTTCTGGCATCTCCATCATATGTTTGCACCTGTAAGACTATCACCTCTGAAAGGTCAACACATCAACACTTCACTTCATAGTTAACTTGTAATAAGCAGAACTGGCATCCCTTAACAAGTAATAAGAACATACCTTTCTCCATATAGGGAATAGAGATAGCTGTGCTGAGCACCTGGCTAGCATCCCGTGACCGAAGGTACCATGTACATACGCTCTGTTGAGGCCGAAGAATGGAAACCAGTCCTTTGTCTACTCCAGTTCCTGAGCTGTTCACAGATGGATTCTGGACAGAAACAAATTGAGAAGATTTTTACCACAGCTTGATGTATTGCACAGGACTCATATTCCTGCCACAAACCTCCAGGGCACACATTTCAGTGCCCGTTGCCACAGATGAGGCATTCAGCCCTTAGCTAGCTGGTAAAAAAGGAAGATGGAAAAAAGGGAGTGGCCTCTGACACCACACACTGCCTAGCTCAGGCTCAAAAACCCAAGTGACAAGTTTGAGACTACTAAAGAGTTAATAATCACAAGCAAGTTGCAGAGAAATCTAGCTAGTCAAAGTCTACTGCTGCACAGCAATGTATTCACTAGTGAAGGTATAAAAAGATTGGAATATCCCTCAGAAAAATTTGTGAGATTGCTTCTCAGAATGCTCTTTATTGCTAAGTGCAGAAGCACCTCACTATCTCCACCAGAATGGAGATGATTGTATGACAGCTGGCTTAACACCAGCCATGCCAGACAAGTGCTTGGGGCCAGGTCAGCTACTGATCTAATGTCCACCAGCACCATCCCTTTCAGAACCAGGGGTCTTGAGGAAAGATCAGGCAGCAATGGCAATATCACACTCACATGGCTAGAACAACCAACTGACCTGCAGTCGAATCTATTTTTCAGCATGGAAAATATGCTTTTGTCCAAGAGAGCCACAGTTATCTGAGGCAACACTGTAAAAAAGCACTTTGGACCTGGCAGACTTTAAAGTCTGGCTCAGCTTCATATTTCTAGAGGCAGGCCAGCCCTAAAAGAAGTATAGCTATATTTATGCATCACGGTCTTTGGCCTGGTAAGGCCCATGAATGCAAAGAGGGTCTGAATTGACAGTAGAAAATTCTACCAGCAGTAATCAAAGACTGAATAGGTGTAACAGTAATGTCTTAGCCCTGTAATCCTGGCTATTTCACCAGTACAAAGATAACTGAGCTGGGTGACTTGTGTTACAGGTTATTCATCTCCTAACCTTCCCAGGATACTTCTTGACACTCAGTATAATCTCATTTGGGAAATACTGATGGGGAGAGGAAAACTGGATGGCAGCTGTCAGATCTCCATCTACTACCTTCAGATTAGTCTATGCTCTGCTCAAATACCACTTAGACCCTCATGGTACCATAAAAAAAAAATTTAAAAAAAAAAATCAGCATTTTAGACTGCATCCCAGTAATGACAAACTGATCCTAGTGTATAGCGGTAGGAATGCTTATATTGTTAGCTAGAAGTAGCAGCCTTCACTGGGGTACTAAGGAGCAATTTTTCCATGTGTCACCAAAGGACAATTAGATTCAGGACAAGGAGCTGGGGTAACAAGACATCATATCTGTAGGCTAGATCCAAGCCGCATAAACAGCTGACAACTAAACATCCCAAAGTGATCATGTTTAGTGTATAAGGTATCTGGCAAATACTTATCATGAATCAGTTTTTAATTTGACAAGCTGATGGATAGTAGTCAGCAGTCACATGTCAAAAGCACCACTTCCACCAAGAACAAAGAGCCTTGAAACATTTTCAAGCCAGCTCTGAAATTCCTTCAGCATTCAGTCCTCCAAAATAGCAGCTATGACATACAAGTACAAGAAAGGATTTCTGAAGCTCAAATAATACTGTCCAAGAGCCATGCAGGTAAGATACTCATATTATTTATATTGCTTCAGCTCTATATTCCTACATGTCTCGGAGCCCACTTCTTTGTTGAAAAAAAGTAGCACTTAAGAACAGAAGCGACACTGTTACCATACCTTATCAAAGGATATCACCACACTGCTTTGCTGGGCATGTACTTGAAAAATAACAACAGTCACATTGCTTGCAATGTTCCTGATTACAGCTTCCACTGGATTGGTCTGGTTAAGCAGCACATTTCTGAATTTTCCCAAGGAGAGCTCAAGAAGACCTGCATTACAAAAAAAGGAAGACACTTTTTTTTTTTGTCCAGAGGGAAGCAATTATCAAGGGGAGCCTGGAAGCTTCCAGTAGCCCAATATTAGTCAGCTAGGAACAGAGCAAGATGTTGTTTTATGCTACTCTCATCCTGTAAGCTATATTAAGTTTTCAGAAACTACTGTACAGCTATACCTACAAGAACAGATACAGCTAGAGAACCCACCATGCAGCCTGGCACTCACCTAAGCACATCAGGCAGGACTTCTGGCTAGGAGCTCAGTATTTGATACTGCTGAGCTCATCAGCAACAGACACTAGCTGCAGCTGGCCAGCTAGTGCAATCAACAGCAAGTAATATTCAGTAGAGTAAGAGAGGATACTGAGGACTACTTGCTCTTTGGCAAATACAGGCAAGTATTAGCCAACCAGCTTGCACAATACCTGTTAGACTTCCTGGGCGAATTCCCATGGACCATAGGAGTTGGGAGTCATCTTCTATAACACAGAGTCAAATCTGTAGTTTACACATGTATACTTACCCACTTTCAGCTATTTCACATACGTCTTTTGCTCCCACACCATTCTTAATTATTAGGACTGCTGGACCCTGATTTCTGTATCTAAAAATCTGACTAATTTTTCCAAGACACAACCAAGACCATTTCTTATGATAAGCACAACCCCATGATCCACTGTAATTTTAAATTAAAGAGAACCACATGACCGAGGATGTAAGATTCTTTGAGAATCATCTTCGGCTTGTGATTCAAGTCCTGCAAGAAAGCCTGGTTTCTCCCTGCACTGGGCTCTTTATGGACAGGGGTTGTCAAGGGAGGAAAGAGAAGCAGCTGTACAGAAGCCACAACATTCTCTTTTGTTGGTGGTTAGCAGCCAGACTACATGCTTGCCGAGCACACACAACGCCTTTCAGGTTTTTCCCTGAATTCCCATGCATGCACACACAGTAGTCCAGCAGACCTAAAACTTATCAAGCCTAAACACATACACAGTACTTCCTCAATAAAGTTGCCTCTTCTAGTGTAAAGGGTTGATACTGTCAAGTACTCCAACAGAAGCACAGAGTATCAACAGTACCATCCTATATACACTGTTGCTGATGACTCAGGTGGTCTCCCATCCAAAAACAGAAGGGATACCATCTTGTCATCTGAAACTGCCCCCAGTACCCTGTAACTCCTTTTCTGTTATTTTTTCACTCTCCCCTGCCAAGAACTGGCATCTTTGGCCAGCTTCTTGGCCTCTTGATGATGTAAACAGAGTTGAGCTCCTACCCTCATGCCTCCTCCACTCATCTCACAGCAGAGGAAGGAAGTGGAGGAAAAGTCTAACTCATATTATCTTGTTAACTTCAATGCTTACATGCTCACCCCCAAAATTCAATTAATACCAGTACTGCATCATCAATAAAACCCCAGCTGAAATATGGGGATCATAAACCACCTAGGAGGAAAAACAAAGATTCTCCCTTTTTCTGTCCCATCATCTGCAGTTTGTGTTAAGGTAGAAAAAGTTTCTGCTCCAAGTTTTCAAACAGTAATTAACATAAAATTAGAGCTACAAAAAAGCTTTGTGTATTCTTCAGTTTCTGATAGAGTCCCTTGAGCAGCATTCAGATATCCTCCCCTTCACAAAACCTCTTTTCCTCCTTAGCTCTTAAGTTCTACCAGAAATGCAACTAGCAATATGAATGCTAAAGAAAAGCATTCAAAAGGCACAGACTATATATCTATGCACTCAGAAATTTGGAGTGAAAGCTTAGAATGCAGGAAAAATATTTTTGATTTTTAAGAACTTCAGCACAGTTCCCTGAACTGCAAGATTTTCACACTTAGATGTTCTTTGAAGGAAAATGCTGAAGCCATTTACATCCTCTCTATACTCTACATCAAGGGGGGGGGACGGGACGACGACGGATGACAACTGTGTTGCTCTGCCTTGTTTCTCACCTCCGCTCTGTACTCATACCCAGAGGCCTCTGCATAAACAAGAACAGATTCATCAGCAAGACATGCAGCCACTACTTCAACATGATCATGAGACTCTAAATGTCAGAGGCACTCTCTCAAGTTTAATTAGTGTGATAAATTAAGGCATGGTGTTCTACATTGCTTTACTGTTTGCATAATTGCTCCTCAAACAGAGCATGTGACATACATTTTAAACCAAAATCTGGACAGAAGAGTGTAGATTGAGGGTGAACAACAAGAATGGCTACATCCATCAGACAAGTATTTTTCAGCTTGTTATTCACAGGCTCCTTGAATCACACTTCTAGCCAGGCTTGAAAGATGAGTAAAAGGAGAGTTCACAAGCACTGCAGAGCAGCAGACCCTTCTAAGAAGTTTGCTGGAAGAGCAATAGCTACATGGCCACAGACTTCAGCACCTTTCCAGCCTTCTCTTTTTCTGTCATTTGAACAAGTCACTGGTGGTGCTCTGAAGCAAAAGGGGAACATGGAGAGCAAGGTAAATTAACCAACTCATAATTCATCAGGCCTATGGCTATCGCAAGTTCTCAGACAGGCATCAGACTACCCAAGCCATACAGAGTTCAGTGTTGTCAAAGATGCTTTGAAACGGAGATACCACGACCTCCATGAACACATAGTACTGGCCACAGCGTGCAATCTTCTTCTTTGGACAAGGTTGATCTCACTGAAGGTAGCCCACCAAACAGGACTGCAGGTTCAGCAGCACATGCAGGAAAGAGAACAGCACCACGGAAGTGAGGTAGTTGACCCAGCAAGTCAGCAACAGAGCCAGGAACAAAATCCGGGCATCCCTGCTTTTTTTATTGCTTCAGTTGCTTCAAATAGCGAAGGTCTGGAAACACCCTGTAAGATGCCATGCTATCCCCTCTTCCTTGCCTTGTAGGGAGAAGTATGATGGTCACTGCATGTCAGAGTAGCTTTGGGTTAGATACAAAGAGGAACCCTCACTATTACAGAGATTATCAACTGAAAACATACTTAAAGGAAGTCAACATTGCTGAAACTGAGCAAGAGCAGAGCAAAGATGGAGTATTGAGCATGTATTACTTGGTATACTAGTACCAATACTAGAACAGGAGCACAGATAGTCCAGCATATAAAAGAACTGATGAACAGAGGCAGACAACAGTCTATTCTGTCACTCCACATTGTATCTCTTCTCCCACATGAAGGGCAAACACAGTTAAGTCAGCAAAGAAATTGAACCTCTCAGAGCGCTTCTGAGATCAAAAGTCCTTATTCCTAACTCTAACCAACTAGGTAATCAACTCTACAGAGGCTCAGCATTTATTATCCCTTCCCTGCAACATGCAGTTTCACCAACAAGCAATGGCCAGCTTGAACCATTTGATGCTTAAAGTAAACCACATTTCTGGCTCAAATAGTCAAGTGTCATTCCTCATCACCAACAAACAGTTAACCATACAAGGTTCTTGATGACACCTACCATTCCAATTTCCATTATGAAACACAACTGAAGAGATGCCATTGCTGCCCCTGCAGGAACAGTCTTTACCTACAGAGCCATGCTCAAACATTATGCTTGCCTCAGACAAAGAGGTTCTCTACAGTCAGAGAAAATGCATTTCTACTGTGCCAACCAATGTACAGTGGATATGCAGAATAACCTTATGTAAGCTTTAAGAGGTAAGAACCACCTTCCAGTGTAGCGAGTAAGTCAACAAGTAGTCACATGAAGATGTTTAATGGAGATGAAATGCAAGCTCAGACTGAAAACTAGTTTGAGTAGGGAAAACATGAGTATACAGTTACTTAAGAGAATAAAGCCAGCAGTCATATTATATCAGACTTGTAAGGCCATGCATACATGGATGCATAGCAGAGTCCTGCTACAAGGTCTCTGTCTTCCCGCACTAGTAAAACCCCAAATAAAGATACCACCCACCCCACCCCCAAAAGAAACAAGAACATTTATGAAAGCTTCTAAACTTTAATTGCATGTGTACTGAAACTCATGCTTAGAGCACAGTTTGATGCTTAAAGCAGACAGTGCCACAGAATGTGGCTTGACACCAACTGCACCACTCCCATCCCAGAAGACTATTCTGTTCACCAAATTAAAGGTAATGAGTGAGGTCTTCTACAGTTTGAAATGTGAGGGAAGAAGTACCCATCTCACCTGCTTACAGTTTTACTAATCCACTTTTATTATCAGCCAGAACACGCAAGACCTGGGCTCCATTGCATTGCTGGCACTGTTGATTAAGTTGTCACTTACACACCTGGGCAATAATGCTTCAAGATGCAAGTGACCAGCTGTCCAGTACATTCAGACAGCTGAATAGCTTTGTGTTAACTTATTTTAAAGTGTTGTCTCTGCATAGACTAAACAGCTAGCACAAACTAAGTTCATCCAGAGAAGCTCCCTTTATGAAAAGTGCACTGCTCAATCCTGATTACACTCTAAATTCACTTTAGTTTTTTCAACACTAAATAACCTGGTTTGGATGTAGCAAGCAAGGCCAGTTGCACTCCTACTTCATGAAGGTGGGGCTCCCTGGAAGGTGACAAACATGATACGTAAAACATTTCTGCACAAATACTTAAGTCTGAAGAGCTGCAGCCTGTCAGAACCCCAGAGAGGTAACATAGGCCATCGTGCACCGATTTTACTTACATGCACTTTTAAAATGAAGCAGGATCTTCTGTTAGGAGATAGCAGAGCTCATCCCTACAAACCTGAGTGTCTAAGACTGAATAACTACACGACAATTTCAAATAAGTGGACCATTAAGCAAGTGTCCTTGTTTAAAGGGCCTAATGATCAGCTAGACATTGGTACACAATTTACACAGCTTACTAGCTTTTCACGAGGAAAATACTTTCCCCCTCCACCCTCAATTCCGCAAGGAAATACAGCAACAGGCTCCTTCAAGGCAAAGTAGTTAGCTTAGTCCCATATTCATTCTGCCTTTTTACATACTGTAAAAAAAAATTACTCAGCACATGATCCATTTCAATCAAGTCTGGGAGACAAACTGCTTGTCAGGATCTTTTAATATAAATATTAAAATCTAAGAACACTGAGCCCTCATTCTCAGACCTGCTTGCCACCATCAGGTGCCAAGCCTAAGCTTCTAGGGTCTGCAAAAAGCACAGAACACCTGGCTCTCCACTAAGATCTTGGGCATGAGACTGGGGGGGGGGGGAAGCGGAGAGGAGAAGTCTTCCATACTTGAGACTGATTCCAAACTCTGTCCTGCAGCCTTGCCAAGTATCCCAAGAACAGATTTCTTTTGGTCAATTAAGCTTCATTAGAGGCAAGGTTAAAAATAAAGAAAAACTAAGAAGAGGAAGCTTAGATCAGCCCTAACATAAGGCAGTGCTTGCTTATCTCCAAATTATCTCTGAAAGGAAACTGATTATTTTTTCCTTTATTTGAACAGATAAGAGTTTAACCAGAAAAAAGTAAGCAGCTCTTAAATCTTCACAAGCTATACTCGTTACAGTACACTTACCTACACTCCTATTTTAGTCACATGCAGGAACACAGGGGAATTACAGAAAAAACCCAACCATGCCAAATAAAGTCAGATTACATCAGCATGGCCAACAAGTAATTTTAAGAACCAAGCTCCAAGTTCTAGGGGGTTTCGCTCATTTCCTCAATTTTATAGGGACAGTGGTTTTCAACACACAATTAGCAGAGTACTAGGAACACAAAACCACCTGCATGTGGTCAAAAAAAACCCCCTGCTATTAACCTTGTTCCTTTTCTCATATAAACTCATGGATGGTAAATGCCACCTTGTTTCCTTAGGAGCACACTACACCAGACTCATTAGCCTGCACTGTATCCCTGCAACGGCATGGTAAAAATTAGTCCAGCACGTCCATGTAAAATGATGGCGTTCACAGCAATTAAGCTGTAAAATAAAAAGAAAAAAAAAAGGGGGGGGGGGGAAGAATGGGTTCTCCCTGCCCCTATCAAAGATTAAGATAACCACGAACACGTAACACTTCTCCAGCTCCGCAGACAGCTGCATCTTCGTTTTGATCTTCACTCTTGCACAAACCCCGAGACAGCAGCAGCAGGTCTCCCCACCGCCACCGCCTGGGACACCCCCCAAAAAGGGTCCTGCAGGCCTCTCCTCACAACAAGCCCCCTCCCCTCCATCCTGCTAGACGTCGACCCGGCCAAAAAACACCCTCTCCCCGCTACAAGCCGGGTTCCACCACCCCTCCGGCTGCCTAATGGCGGCCACGGCCCACAGTCCCGCGTCGTGACCACACACACACACCACCACCACCACCACCCCCCCGCCGCCGCCACCTCCCCGCGCCGCACTCACCTGAGGCACCGCCATGGCGCAGGACCCCCAGGAGCACCAAGAGCACCACGGCGCAGGGAAAGAGGCGCATGGCGCTGTGGAGGGAAGGGGGAGATGAAGCTGAGAGCAGACCAGGGCGGTTAGGAGGAGCGTGGGCCGGGCGGGTCCTGTGAGCCTCACAGGACCCGCCCGGCCCGAGACCGCCCCCACCACCCCTCACCCACCTGCGCGAGGAGCCTGAGGTAACGGCCCCAACCGCCGCCCCCAACAGCTTTTATCCTCCTAAAGCCGCCTCTGCCGGCCGTGTGGCTGTTACTGGGGCGGGTGAGAGGCTTGGGAAGGTCTCCAGGTCGAGGTGGGGAGGGTTGGGGGTTTTTTTAATATATATTTTTTGTTTGGTTTGGTTTGGTTTTTAGTTTTTAAGGCGGCTGCCGTTTGTTTTCACCTTATAAACAGCGGTAAGAAAGGCTGCTGGGCCTCAGAGGCGCCTCTGGCTGCAAAGGTGATTCATGGGCGCGTGACGGGAGAAAACAGAAAGCAAAACAAAAGTCTCTTTTTTGGGGTGTGTGTTTTCAATTTGTTATTTGGGCCTCGTTTATGAATTCACGTCATAACCTAGGCTCTAAAATACCTTGTAGGATCACCCCTATTGCATTTACTTTTTCCCCAGCTTGCTTTGATCTGGTTTCTAGTTAAAATGCAAAAGGAAGCTGTCAGTCTGGTGTAAGAAGAACACGGAGATGAGTGCTGGTCCGTATTTATAGATATTTCAGATAAATGGGTGTACTTTCTTCTCCTTGCCTTTGCCTACTGTGCATAGGAAGGCAGCCTTTCTCAGTCAGGTTATCTAGTTTGCTGAGGTTATTTCTGTTCTACTCAATGAAGTTCCTGTAAGTCAAAATCCATGAGATGTTAAAAGTCTGTTAAGTTTAGTGTTTGCCACTGCTGTAGTTGACCTCTCTGAGTGAGACCTCAGTCACTCTTCATTCACAGCTCAGCATTCAAACTGCTCACCTGTGGCTTTCAGCCATAAGCAAACAGTGCCTGCGAGAGGCTTGTCTTGTGCCATGAGCCCCACTTATTCGAGGCTCAGTCCAGCATCCATCCCGCTCGTGGAAATCCAAGAAAGAACCTGTTGACTTCAATAAAAGTTGTAAACCCCTTAAAAACGCGCAGTAGGTTTTGGTCTACGGCGCAGTAGTTTGTGACTTGGCTTTTTAACAGAGGAGCACGAAGGAACCCTGCATCCCAGTTTACATGCACAGGCCAACAAAATCCTAACCCCGGCCATGCCGTTGGGAAAACACCTTTGTCGGATTAGTTTGTTCCATGGCAAAGAGGGGAGCTGTAGGTGACAAAAGTCTCATGGGACATGCGTTGCTGCTGGGTGGCTGCACCCACAGCGTTGCTGGCAAGTTAGCCAGAATAAACTCCTGGAGGTCTCCAGCCCAGCTGGCCCTCGAACCCAGACTATGGCCGATGCTAGAGCAGGTCAGCCACGGTTTTGCCTTGCCTCACCTGAAGACCCGCGAGGGCAGCGAGCGCACAGCCTCCCTGGGTGTCCCGTCCCACCTGCCTCGTGCTGCTGGTGTTTCCTAATGCTCAGCCTGGCCCTCCCAAGGCCACCTGCCAGCTGTGAAACCCACCGGTGATCGCGGGAGGTCCCTGGCTGGGGGAAGGCTGACATTGTACCCAGCTTTCAGAGGTAAGAAAGAAGGGGTTTAAGTGCTGAATGACGGTCAGCTAGACACCGGACACCTACTGGTGGGCACAAGTCGGTATTTATTGACCAGCCCAGGGGCACAGAGGACTCTTGCTGGCTCTAGGCCGGATCGTTGAGGACGCTACGCTCCTGGCCCTTCACCGCTCCCCATCCGCTAGACATGATGCCGGCTCAACTCGGGGCAGGAGCAGAGCGCGGAGCGGAGCCGGCGGCAAAGCGACTGTCGTAGGGCAACAGCTGTGCCCTCCGTGGCACGCCGGCCTTCTACCGCCGGTCACGCAGGAATTAGGGTAACACGGAAATTAGGTTGCTGCCGCCGCCGCCCGCTGCCGCCGCCGCCCGCTGCCCCTCCGCCAGAGCCGAGGCGGCACCGGGCCTCCTCCTGGCCTGCAGGGGACGCGCCAGGCCCGTCCCGACCCACCGGAAGGAGCCCTGCGCCCCGCCCCGTCCCTCCTCCGCCCACCCAAAGCCCAGGCGCCCTATTGGCCGCGCTGGTCGCTGCGCGCTCGGGCGCCGGCGCCATGGCGGATCGGCTAACGCAGCTGCAGGACGCGGTGAACTCGGTGAGGCGGGCGCTGCCCTCTTCTCTCCCCCGACGCCCGTCGTTCTTCTTGCCGGCGGGGAGGGGAGGCTGGTGCTGGGCCACGGCCCCTCCTGCCCCCGCGGCCTCCGCCGCCGCGCCCGGGCCCGGCCGCCGCCTGTGCGAGGGGGTGCGACCCCTCTCCCCGCCGTCCCCTGCTCGCAGCCCCGAGGGCTGGCAGCCCCCGGGGAGGGGGGTATCGCTAGGGGGTGAGCGCCCACCTAGCGCGGGTGGGCCGCTGCGTGGGGTCCGCTGGGATGCAAAATAAAATCGAAATGGCCTTCGTAGCAAAATAAATTAACGACCTCTTTGCCGCTTGCAGCTCGCAGACCAGTTCTGTAACGCCATCGGAGTATTGCAGCAGTGTGGCCCCCCAGCCTCTTTCAGCAACATTCAGACAGCAATAAACAAAGATCAGCCTGCTAACCCGACAGAAGGCAAGTCTCTCTTTCTGCGTCTCCTAACAAAATGTCAGCGTGTTCTGGTATTGTATGCTCTGTAGTACAAAATCTGTACTCTATTTCAGAGTTCAGCAAACAATTTCACCAGTAACTGCTGGAGCAACTGAAGTTAGGTCATAAATTGATGCTATCTGCACTTGCTGCATGAGACTGTGATAGCGGAAAAGTAATTTTAAGTGTTAAGTAAGCATTGTGATATACTTCTTGTGCTGGTTGCTTTGCACAGAGATGGTAGCTCTACAGATACAAAGCGTTTTAATAGGACTGGTGCAAGAGGTTGTTAATGAGTTGTCTGTTACTTCCAAGAAGTCTTTTTAGAAAGAATTAGTGTTAGTTTTATGAGTTTAAAATTCTCCACGCCATAAACTTTTGATTATTTGCGTTTCTCTGTGTATCATCTGCTTATATAATTAATCAAGGAATAACATCACGTTGAATCTCCCTGTTGGCATTTGTGGTTTTGATGTTGGCTGCTTTGTTTTGGGGGGTTTGGGTGGGTTTTTTTTGAGAAGAGAAACTGATCTAAGACACTGAAATTGGCAAGTGAACTAAAAGTTCTCTCTGATTTGAGTACTTCAGGTTAGTATTTAAATAACCATGTTATTCTAATCCTGAATTTTTTAGTTCTTTTCTCACCCCACCCCTCCTGAGAAAATTTTATATATATCTTCTATCAGATTAGGTTTGTCTATTAGGATATCAGGGGAGACTGGTTTGGAGTACAGTGATGCACTTTCTAGGACAGTTGAATATTAGTTCTTTATTGGTCTGTGGTGGTTTGCATTCTGATACTGGAATTAGTTGGAAGAGCCAGCTGAAAGGCTTGTTTCCTTCCTCATCTTAACTGCTGCTGTCCCAGGTGCCGGCATCAGTGTGGTGCCAGGATCCTAGACGCTTTGTTAAGGTCCTAAAATGGTAGGTCATGACTGACTTCTCTTTTGATTTGTTTTTTTCCTAAAATTCTGAATATAGTGACTTCAGTAAAATCATATAGCCACATTAGCGATGCTGATAAGGGAAAACAAAACTACCAATTATGTGTCTTTAAAGTCTTAATAAGAAGGCCTTAAAACTCTTTACAGGTAAACTCTGTGGTGACCCCAAATAAGCTTTAAATGGATATATTGGTTTTGTTTGGTGGGGTTTTTTCTAAGTTAAAGTCAAGTGTACCTTTGATAATGTCAATCTCTTCTATAGATTTTTGGCATTAGAAAGTATTTTTTCTCCTGCATCTGCAAATCATTCATGAACCATGCAATATAAACAAATGCATAAGATCTTAAATTATAAATTGAAATGGGCTGTTACAATATTTTAGCGATAGTAAGGAACTTAATTCAGATCGAATGGATGCAATTCCATATGGAAAGGTTTTGTTTCTGGCTTATGATGCCTTTTACTAAAAGTTCTTCCAATGATACAGCAGCTGAATTAAGGTCTGTTATAACCTTCCAATCCTTTTCCATTTCTCAGGGGCAATTTAACTTTTTCTGTGGCTGAATAGGAATTCTTTTTTTTTTTAAATTAACCCTAAAATTCTTTCACTAATGATCTGTTGCTTAGATGGATTATTTCAACCATGTTATTTGAATCACTATTTTTATGTCGTTTCTAGTGTTCTTTTTTTGTCTAGTGGCAGATTTCGAGGCAAGGATTGAAAAGTTAAATGAGTTTCTAGCTACTTCTCAATACTTAATGTAGTGACTAGGACACTTAATACTGGTATTAGTAATTTCTTAATTGTCTAACTGTGATGGGAGTTCTAGCTATTTTCTCATTCGTACGAAGCCCAGCCCTTTGTATAACCAGTTACCTTGTTTAATCTAGGATTGGAATCAAACTACCTTCATCTAACACGGTTGAGTTCCCATCAGTTGTTTTCTTCATGGAGGAGAATTTTTAACACCTGCAGACTTCAAGTCTGTAGGATTTTCTATGCTGTGTATATGGAATTGTACTTATTTCTAATAATGTACTGAGTAGGCTGGCTTTTCTTTTTTAAAGAGTACGCCCAACTGTTCGCAGCATTGATTGCACGAACTGCAAAAGATATTGATGTTCTAATAGATTCCCTGCCTAGTGAAGAATCGACAGCAGCTTTGCAGGTAAGAGTGTTCTTGATTAAAATATTAAAACATAACTGAAGGCAAGCTTCTTCCTTTTTTAAAATGCATTTTTTACTCACTAGGTGGTGTTGAAAAATGATTTTAATACAAGCCTGAATTTTTCATGAGGGTAGCTTGTGAGTACTTTATGGGCTTAGTGGAAAACTGAACTTGCATCTAGTTCTAAATAAGATTATACACAGTGAGAATATTTTAAATTTAGTTTTCTGTTAGAATGTTTAAAAAAAAAGTGCTTTTATCATAACACCTCAATCCCGGAAACTGCTACCCCTTTTTTTTTCCCCAGCTGTTCAAATATTAATACAACAGATGCAACAGTACTGATGTGCTGGGGGGGTGTTGTTTTTTTTCCCCTTGGATAATCTTTCACATTCTTTCACTCATTAGGAGCACGTTTCATTTTGTAGCTGCAGGGCCAACACTTTATTGAAGCCTTGTGTTCTTCCACAGTGTTTCTGGTTGTTACAGGGTTTGCAGGGTATCCTTTAAGTTCTCCAGCTCTGTCATAAAACAGTTCTTTCACTTTTCAGTAACAGTGTGTCCTTTGGGCCAGCCAAACTTGGTGCTTTTGTTTCTTGCTCCTTTGCTTTTTAGACTTTAGACCAGAGTTACTCTAGGAGGAGCTTGGGAATGGAAAGCAGGCACTGGCCAGGCAGCTATTAGCAGGTGCAGCCACTATCACAGCCTCCATTCCCTGCCTCACAGGAGCTGAACTGCTGTGAACAGCTTGTGAGTTCTCTCACAATACTTGGCTGTTTCTCACTTCCAAAAAATGCCTTGCACCCATGATTCAAAGAATGCCACTGTACTGGGGGTTGGGTTGGGGTTTTTTTGCTGTTATTTCTACAGATCTTGCCTATTAAACAGCAGCATTTTTTGTTGTTGTTGTTTTGACTCTTAACTGCTAGATTTACATCAAGTGTTTTCTTTTTAGAATGCAACAAGGATCAAAAGAGTGCTGTTTCTTTGAGAACCCTGGAACTGCTTTAAGATCACCTGAAGGTTTTACACCTGGGTTGATAATCTGTAACTATTCAAAGGCATCTTACAAAAGACTAATAGTAGAGGTGCCTGCTGGGCCAAATACAAATGACTTAACAGTGACATCACATTTGGTTTTAAACAGAGGGGGTTAAATTTGGAAACGTTGCTAGTCACAGTAATTGCTGAACATACTAATTGGGCCCATTAACACCAGCGTAATTTCATGTAATTGTGTATTTAATAGCTGAAGACAGCTTTCCTGCTGCAGACAAATTACAGGCTTCTTCCATGATTGAGCAGGGTCTGATGCAGGGAACGTAGGGTGCTCCAGAAAGAAGTTGGTTAGCCAGTAGGGGCATGCTTTCCTTAGAAGTGATACTCGGAACAGTTTCTTGCTCTGTTAATGCAGAATCTCATTTCACAAGAATTTCTGGTCTTTTTTGTTTGGTGTGGTTTTGAGGCAAGTTAGCTTAGTGAGTCTAGTTTTGATTTTTATTTTCTGTTGTTTAATTGATGCAGCATCAAAGATAAATACTCTGCCATTCTTTAAAAAAAACTGTTTTGAAGGTGCTTCAAACATTGAAATATGCAGTAGAGGTTATGTTGAGAAGTGATGGATAGATACTTGGCTAATAGAGATATACTTAGGCTGATTTTTTTTTAAATTTTTTTTTAATTAAGGTTGTCTTGGTATATGTTTCAAATCTGAGGCTTGTCTTAAAAGGGGCTGTTCTACACTAATGCCTAACGCAATTTACCCGTCCCTTTTGAGTTCCTTTGTGGTGAAGTTGGCAGTACGTATTCTACTCAATTCTATGGCTTACCTGCAGTCAACTATTTATCAACTGAGACTGAAGTAATTGAGCTGGATTCTAAATTTCTAACTTTTACCTTTTGCCATCTTCCATCTCTGACCCTTCCTCCAAGAACTATCAAGTCCTTAATGCATATATTGACCTTCACTAAAGACATCAGTGTTGCAGAACAGAAAGTGAATATGTGGATAGAATTTGCCAGTTAGTTTAAGCGTGACTTCTTAAGGACCTGTATAACTGCTTTAAAAAAATACCAGTTTGAAACTATTTTATCTTTTCTGTTATCCAGTTAGAACTAGTTTTAGTAGTTTTAAATTTGGTAAATATTTTAAAATATTACAATATTTTGATGTTAAAATGTTTTGTTTCACTAAATTTTGTCTAACTGAAAAGCAGGTTGGTTCTGAAACAATACTGAAGAAAAAACGTTAAATAATACAGTTTAATCTGAAATATGCTATTTAACGGAAAGGTTTAAATAAGTTATGCTTACATCTTGCTGAGCACCTTTCAGTAAGGGAGTGGGGAGGGGGATAAATACTCAATTCTCATCAAGAAAAGCTGTACTGAGCCAAGAGTTGTAATATGAAAGAAGCTAACATCTCTATTTGGGGGAGCAGTTGTGTTTACTCCATGGGGATATGCACTGTTTTAGGCTGCAACCTATAACGAGTTGCTTTGAAGTTGCTAGTGTGTAATTCAGAGGCTAAAGAGAGAATCTTTCTCTTTTCTAGGGAATGCTAACTGTTCCATTCGCATCCTTTAGTAGCAAAGTAAATTTTGTATTATATTTGAAAATCCGTACTTTTCTCCCTTTTATTTTAAAGGCTGCTAGTCTGTATCGATTAGAAGAAGAAAATCATGAAGCAGCTGCCCGTCTGGAAGAGGTAGTTTATCGTGGGGATATGCTGCTGGAAAAGATACAGAGTGCCCTGGCAGATATCGCCCAGTCGCAGCTGAAGACGAGGAGCGGTACGCATAGCCAGCTCCTTCCAGACTCATAGCACCAGGCGGCAGCGTGCCCCTGCGAAACCCAGTGGTGGCAAGTCGTGCTGGAAACACAGCTCAGTTCCCACAGGGAGCTCTTGACACCCAGCCTGGCTCTCATGGGACTCTTGTGTGCTCTGATTGTCAGTAACAACGTCTTTTATCAAAGCTCAAACTACAGGTTTTGTGCAAGAAATGCTTCTACTGTAGAATAGGTGGTTGTGTTCTAGAATTATGTGTCCTGATGTATGTTTCCTTGACTTAAAATACTAATTTCTGAGCTTTCTTTTCTGTTCATAAATATGTCTGATTTCAGTCTTATTTGTTATCTTCATTACACAGGCCTTAGTCCCTAAAGGGAATTCAGAAGGAAAATACATTAAGAGTATTTGTGTAATTTGCTCACTCTTAATTTCAAACTTTTATGTTCTTCTTGTATTTTTTGTAAGGCTCAAACACAGACACACTTGAATTTGCCGGAGTTCCATGGAGACAGTGCTAGACAGTGATGTGTATACAGTGGTGGCCATCTGTTTTAATTAACAGAAATGGTAATTAAACATTTGTGTTACTACTTGGCTGGTTTACCACCCTTTACAGAGCAAGTAAAGGGATAAGTAAACTCTTAATGTTTGCAGAGTAAGTGTTCTTGCTATTGGCATCTCATTTAAAAAAAATAAATCTGCAGGTATCTGATATTGGCATTTATTATTGTTCGTAATTCACAAATGGGTCTTCAGCTCCATTACTGCCACTGATAAGCTTACTCTTACTTGCTCATGCCACTTCTCTGCTTCTGCTGAATATTCTGCATTCTCGTGGCAGCTGATGAATGCCTCTAAAGCAGACAGTAATAAGGAAGCATTGGATGACTGGGAAGAAATTAGCAATGAGGAAACAAAGTAACTTATTACATAATGTTGCTTTTCCGTGTAAGCGGTGGCTGCCACCGTGAATGCTGTGATCGTAAGCAGCAAGAGGCCTGTCATCCCCAATGTGCTGTAGAGAGTTGTTTGTTTTTATCTTCACACATTGAATCACTGAATACATTTTTGCTTCTCATCTTAGGACTGTAGAAATACCAGCATCTCTTTATATTTGAAAAAAAAAGAACAAACACCACCAGATAATGTAGGGTTCAGTGCATGAACTTGGAGATGACCTGTTAGTCATTTTCTGGTTTTTTTGAGTTAGCAGCCTTGCGTTACTGTAGGATGCTGTTTATTGCCACATAACATCTGCTCATTTCCTCATCAAAACTACCTACTTCTCTATATGGTGGGCATGGTGGTGTTGGGTTGATGGTTGGACTCTATGATCTTAAAGGTCTTTTCCAACCTAAACGATTCTATGATTCTATATTGGATATACTGTTATTAACTTGAAAGTTACACATGTTGCTCTTGCGTATAGACAGGTAAGGGCAATTCAAATGTCTTTAGCATGCTGATTCTTAAGGAATTAGATGCAGCTGCTCACTAGACTGCACCTGTGAAAGGAAGAGTATAGCATGGCACAGGATACATCTTGTATACAGCCTGTTTTGAGGATTAAAAAATACAAAGCTGTTCCTACCTGTTACAAATACTAAAACTGAAGTATTTAATCAGACTGGTATTTAATTAAATATTTAATATTATTTTGTCAAATTTGCATATCTGTAGTCATAAATTTAATCTATTGTGAGGCTCTTGTACTATCCAGATTCTACAGAAGGAAAAACAGTTGGGGAGGTGAACAGGCTACAGCACAGTCCCAGTTCTGTAACGGGATCTTTATCAAGAATAACTGGGCTGTGGCGATTTGCTAAGCTGTCTAAATATGCCTATGTCCTGGGGAGGCTTGAGGGGCCAGATTTTCATTTGAAGTCAGTCATGGGGCCTGTTTTCGGTTTTGTTTTTTTCTAGAAAAACTGCACCCAGTGCATCTCAAGTTGGTTGGGGGGTGGGGTAGATTTTTGTTGTTGTTGTTTGTTTGCTTTTTAAACTAGTGGACTTTGAAAACTTAGAGTGAAATGTTTGGGCTTTGCTTGTGGATTTCTTTTGTTTGTTTTGTATTGAGGTGTCTTAATTTGAGATTTTTATGTTGCTGGAAAAGGGGGTAGATCTTCATAGTAGACTCCCTGGTATAGCTTAACATGTGCATCACCTCAAACTTGTTAACTTGGAAACTTTTTGCTGTGGGAGATGGTGTACATCTTCAGTAACAATACAGTTCTTTTAATTTCATATATTTCTATTTTTTGTGCTTGGAAACGGCTGTATTTCTGCAGCCTGGTACTGCCTAACTGTAGAAGCTTTTTCTTTTAGTTGCTGTTTATTTGAATATGCTAGCCCACTTTATGTTAAAATGTGTATTGGTATCACACAGTTAATTACACTTTAGAAGCAAACCTTAACCAGAGGTATAAGCTTAGTAAGTATGTTTGGTTTTTCAGGTACTTTACCTTTGTGTAGTTCAGTGAATATTGCGAGTTTAATAGAGATGCAGTTTGCAATACAGTTAAAAACAAGTAACACAGTAAAGCAAGAGAGCCGAAATTGCTCTTTTTTGCCTTGAGAAATAATGTAATGTAATGTTTTAGTGAGTGAGTAGTACTGTAAGATGCATGACCTCACTAGTTCTTGTATGTTGTGTTGCTGGACTAGCTGTTGTAAATCTTTACCTGCTCTTTTACAGTCTGCAGCTCAGCCAGTAAGGTTGTATATCTTTTGTTGGGCTCTGAGACAAAGAAGGGGGAAAAATGCCAATTTGCTACAGCTGTCTAACGGACAAAGCATTAGATTGGGGCTTGGAGATGCGGATTCCTTTCCACTTTATCATAGATGTGCTGATTTGTCCAGCCCCTGCTGTTGGGGTTTAAACATCTCTGTTTAAAAAGCAGCGTGTGATGGTAGTGATCTCCGTAGGAGGGTACTCGTGCAAGAATTGTAGGGCATGCAGGATTACTGTGTCTGTACTATTTAGCACCCCAACTTCCAGTACAAATAAAAAAAAAGAGGAGGGGAGGCAAATGCCTTTCAAAAAAGGCATTTTATTTTCCTTGAGAAGTCTTGACTGCCTCCAAACTTTTAATACTGAAGAGAGGAAGGGTGGGGGAGAAAAAAACCCTTCATAACAGCTTCTAACAAACATATCAGGTTACCTGTGAGAGAGCTGTAAAAGGAAGCTTTGGTTGAGACAAGAGAATAAATGGAGGTAAAGCATCATGGGAAGAAAACAAAAGTATTGAGCAAGATATAAAATGGTTCTGCATATTATGCTGGACAAGGAGTACTGCTCAGTGAACAAACTGTGCTTTGAAGAAAGATAGCACAGAGCATAATGGAAAATTCCATTGAAAAACAATCTCAACCACTTCAAGTGAGCAGGAGTATCTCATGCTGAGAATCCATATAGCCCACTGGCAAAGATGTTGGAATCAATTTAGTAAATATAAGTGGCTGATCAAAGCCTAGTATTCTTTACTATAAACAACCATGCTCAGAGGAAAGGAACATGTTGCAGCAGCTGTTCTCACTTTCAGATACAAGAATAGGGAGGAATTTGTACACTTGTTTTTAAAGATACTGGGAAAAGTGCATTAACAATGTTTTAGCTTCTTGTCTTTTATGAAGTTAATCCTGGCTTGCTGTTGCAGATGATCTTTGGATATCTGGGAGCTTCTGTTTTGTGTGGCATTGGGAGGGTGTCCTGGCCACCCCCACAGAATTGATATCAAAGGATTTGAGGAGTTTGCAGCATTACAGGCCAGAGACTGCCTGGCTGGGGAGCAGCTCTGCTCAAATGGACCGAGGGGTCTTGGCAGACAGCAGGCTGAACGTGAGCCAGCAGCTGGCCATGGCAATAAAAAAGGCCAACAGCATCCTGGGCTGTATTAGTGGGATCACAGCCAGCAGATCGAGGAAGGTGATTGCTTCCCTCTGCTCAGCATGTGTTAGACTGCATCTGGAACACTCTGTACAGTTTTGGGCCCCCAACATCAGAAAGATGTTGATAAACTGTTAAGTTCAGCAGAAGGCCACCACAATGGCATGGGCTGGAGCATCTCCCTCTTGAGGAGAGGCTGAAGGAGCTAGGCTGGGAGAAGAGATGGTTTTGGGGGCACCTAACAGCAGCCTGCCCATGCCTGTGGGAAGGTTACAGAGAAGATGGGGCCAGGCTCTTCACAGTGGTGCATGGCAGAAGAATGATGGATGGTGGACATAAATTGAAACAACAGAGGTTCAGACTGGTCACAAGGAAAAGCTTTTTCAACATTAGGACAATTAAGTTTTAGAACATGGTCCTCAGAGAAGCTGGAAATCCTGGAAGGTTTTTCAAGACTTGGCTGGATAAAGCTCTGAGCAACCTCAACTGACCACACAGCTGACCCATCTTTGAGCAGGAGGTTGCACTAGACACCTCTGGAGGTCCCTTCTGACCTGAATGATCCTGTGGATACTAGACACATTAACGGCTTCAGAAAGAACCAAGAAAGTATTAAGGAATGTTGTTGTCCCCTTTCTAGAAAGGCGGATTTGGAGGACAGAAAACTAAGATATCTGGTATCAGCCTCATTCTTATTGATGAGATTTTGTGATGTCGGTCTCTGCACTGGTTGGCCATTGAGGTGACCTTATGTGTGGTGTGAAATTCCATGCTGTAGTGTTCCAAGTTTCCAACAGGTGCCCTTGGAGAGTGTGATATGCAAAATCCACATCCTACACTTAGAGAAAATTGATCTGTCAGATGATGCTGACTCACTATTAGACAAAGGCAGACTCCTCTAAAGAAAGAAATTGTATTTGTGTTTTATATAGCTTGTTAGGTAGTCTTACATAAGAAATAATGAAAGCCCTATTTTCAGGCACCAAACCTGAGATTAGAGCAGAAGTTTTATTTTAGCTTTTTCTTTCAAGTCTGTGGAAGAATGTTTGAATGACTTTTATTAAGAACAAATTGTTGATTGACAGGACCTTTTTACCTCCAACCCATAGGATTATGTTCTAGCAAAAAAGGGCACTGAAAACAAAGTTTGCAAATGAGGTATTTTTTTTCATGCTTCAAATATATCAGCCACTTGTATTTTATGTGCTTGCAATGAGCAGCATCTGTAGTGGAAATGATCCTCTGGAAGTTTTTATCTCTTTTAATATAGTTAGTGTAACATGCTTTGTAGGAGTGTAGCTTCAAAATTATTACATGCTGGTTTTGTACACTTAGGTGCAGGTTTTATGTTTATTTTTCTTTCTTGGAAAGCCTTGTAGGAAATCTTGCTTGTTCGTGGTAGCTAAAAAGCAGACCAGGAATTTTATATTCTTGCTGCTGCTGTACTCAACCAGTATAGCCAAGTAGCCAAGCACATTCAACTCCTGCTCTAAGCACAAAAGATCTGTCTATTTTATAACTGTTTAGACTGTCACCATGTTTATTCTGAATTTCTGTTTATAGGTAGCACTCAGGTAGCATAGCACAACAGTACAAACAGATCTTCCCCCCGATCTATTTTAAGGTGATATTTACTTACTATAAATATTACCAGGGTCTGGGATTTAGTCTATTTAGCTTTATACACTTCACTGAAGGTCTAAATGAATTAATTTTGTGAAGTGGAAATTTGTAGCTGAGTAGGGACTGTGCAATTTGGCTGCAAAACATCCTTTCTCCACCCTGCCCCCTTAAAAAGAGAAGATTGAAACAGAAGCCCTCTTTCAGAAAACAACGTACTTCATTCTATGGCTGTGTGGGAAAGTAATTGACTACACATTGACGTTCCACAAGTGCTAGAGAAAAATCATAATTGTTTTCCCAAGTCATGATCCGGGGAGAGAAGCCATATTCCTAAAAAGGACAACACCTTTGAAGCCAAGAGCTCAAAAGAAGAGGGCTCTTGCACCAAGACCCTACTAAGATTGTGGAGGTGGGGCTTCCGCAGGTGTCTGCAGAATGGTGAATAGGAAGAAGTAACAGTCTGTTTGCTTGGTGCCTTCAGTTGGGAAAAATGGGGGAACGCAAATTTTATTTCAGTGCTGAAGACGAGGGATGTTAAAAGAAAAACGTCAGGACAGTCAGGATGCAAATACAGTTCCTTCTCTCTGCTTCCTTTCCAGAGGTATCAGAAAAAGGGTGGGTTCTGTTAACAGCCTGTCATTTTATTTTGAATGCTCAAGTCAAGAAATACTCCGCATAAGCAAGTATTAGTTTTGAAAACTGTGCAGTTTTCAGATTCTGTGGTTAGATAAACCTCTCTGCATGTCACAGTAAGCACTCTGTGTGTTTAATGAACCTGGGGCTGAAAGGGGAGCTTTAGCAAAGGAGGTTTTCACTTGGTGGTGTTTCAAAAATTGCAGTAAGCTGCTGTCAGAAAGCTTTCTCTTGTGCAGGGATGCAGTGAGGGTGCAATAATTTATCCAACTTCTGCTGTAAAAAAGCCAGCAGAATTGCCCAGCCATTGTCAAATGGCATTTGATGGACAGGAAGCAGACCCTTTATTTCAGTGGGACCATATGTGTGTGCAAAGCTAAGGAAGCATCCTAACTGTCCTAGGCACAGTAAAGCGGAGCATGTGCTTCTCTGTACATTTACTGTGTTTGTTATTTACAAAGGAAGGGGCACAGTGTAAAATGATGGAGGGGAAACACTGCAGTGAAGAAGAAAAAACATTTTAGATGACTTCAAGGGCAGTGAGTGAGTCTATAATGTCCACCTAGCATGGGACCTCCTGGTGAGGTACCTCCTCCTCTGTCATGGGACTCCCGCTATGTGGCTTTCCCTACGGCAGCACAGTGAGGGTTGGAGCTGCAGCGTGGACATGAATGTAGAAGCCGAGTCACACCTAAATTGGATTCCTAAAGGATGCACAATGTGGTCCTCCTTCCCCAAAAGTCAGAGTTTGAATGTAAAATTATGCAGCTGGTTAAAATTACACTGTTTTAATTTGTACTGTGGGAGCCAGCTATGAAAAGGTGCCTACGGTTGATCTGGGTGTTAAGTTCCAGCTTGCTTTAGGCATCCAAGAGCCCAATCTGTGCTGCTCTGGTAGTCACTGTTAGCAAAGGAGAGCTGAAGTTCCTAGGTGCTACAAAAGTCCTGAGACTTTCAGTGTGTCAGACAGACGTACAAGGAGTGCAGAGTGGGACCTGCCCTTGCTGATGCTGACCAACAACAAGGGGAGTCCCTCGTGTGACTCCAGCAAGCTGTGGAGGCAGCCCCTGGTGTGCTTACAGGGAGTGAAATCCTCTAACGAGGCAGAATTAGCAGCTCTGACTTGTTTTGGTGTGCTCAAGCATGCAAAGTGTAATTCTACTTGTTGCATTACTACTTCTCAGCCAAGAACAATTGTGTTTGTTTTGCTATCTTGCTTCCTCTCCAGGTATTTTGCAGCAGCTGCAGGTGAATGAGTATACAGCCACATTCAGCTGTGTGGTTCCTTCCACCTGGTCTGTAATTGACCAGTTAAAAGTAATTAATCCCTGCCAGGCTGTCTAACAGGAGAGGGAATTCAGGTGGTAAGGCATGCTAAAAGGCAGTGTTTTAACCTTAGGTGGAGCTGGGGAGTAAGGGATCAATTTTCTTTTCACAAAAGTTGTGTCGTGAGCTTGTACTTATGATTTAAGAAAATTGCTAGGCATCTGTAGATGCCAGTATTCTTTAACCATGTTACTTGTTATTTATTTAATATTTTTCATATATAATTGTCTGTTGTGTAACAGTGGATATTGACCTCATCTGAAGTCCTGACTTTGGGCTTTGGAGTAAACCGTAAATTGATAGGCTAAAATGTAAAAAACCCCACATTTATTCCAGGTAAACTGTATCAGGAAGAATCCTATGGAGCAGCATCAGAAATGAATCTGATCAGTTAGGGTAATTAAGTGATAGTATTTACCACAGTAAGAAAGATTATGCTCATACTCTGCACAGCTCTTTACACTTGATTGCTGCCAGAATAAAGCTGCAATAACATAACTTCTCAAATTATTAAGTTCAAGTGTAAACAGGTTGTAGTCTGCCTTGTAAAGGGAACTTGTGGTTCATTTCTGTCGATAACATCTGACACTGAGGTGTGGCAACTGAACTTCAGCAGTTAACTGTACATTTTCCAGACTTAACCTGTCTTCAGACCAAGTCGTGTTATGATTTATGGCTTTTCAAAAAGTGATGGTTTTTTTCAACCCAACTGTGAACACAGCTAGAGATGGGTGGGGTACATGAATGTTGCAGCTTGCTTTGAAAACTCCCTGGTGCTGCACTGGTATGTCTGAACCACAGGTTCCTGATCCTGAAGTTTAAGTTCAGAAAGACATCATCCCTAGTCTTAGTGACAGGGATTGTTAAAATTGTTTCTTACCTCTTGATGGCATGGAACTGGATTATTTCTTAGGATTATCCAGGCACTTGTTAGATTAAGTTTCTTACTACTATAGGGATTGGGTACCTTAACAGTGCCCTTGATCACCTGTACCTGTGGTACTCTAGTTTTGTGGCTCTTGGTCTTTGGTGCTGTGGCCTTGTGGTGTGAGATGCTGTTCTGTGGTTTCAGTGCTTGGGGTTGTGTGACTGGATGCTTCTGAACTAAATACCGTGTGGTTGTGTGCAATTAGTCTTGCTCACCTTGGCAGCTCTTTTCATTTTCATCCTAGGTTTAGTCCTTATTATGGTACTTCCGATCTAACCTACGCACAAAACTTGACCTCTGTGGTGTTAACAGTCTGTCGCAGAGATGTATTACAATACCCCACTGAGGTCAAGGGAACGTCCTTTCCCACAAATGGGAGTGCAGGACTGCACTGCAGAATTCTTAATTCTCTCTTTTACTTATGATTCATAATCCTGACGTACTCAGGAACTCCTATACCAGACACAATAGAGCCAGCTGTTGCACTTGCCAGAAATACATTGTTCTGGTATTTTAACCCTCCATAAACCTATGCTGAGGAGAGAAATGTGTCAGAATTGGTTGCGAGGAGGCACCCTTCCTTGTTGTGACCACCCTGGGCTGTCCCCAGAAGCTGGATTCCTTTCTTTCAAAATCTTCAGGTCCATCTTCTAGTCTAGAAGAACAGCATTTTGAAGTAAAAGAGTCTATAGTAGAGACTGTGTTTAAACTGTTTGTGGTCACTTTTGCTACAGTTTTCAGGGGATACCCTATGTACCACTCTGTAAAACATCCTTGAGGTCACATGCCAGGCTTTTCTCTCAAAGGTGTTTTATCTCACCTGGAATCACTCAAATTGTCATTAATCCAGAAAGGCAGATTGAGAATGCGTAGATGTGGCTCATACTCTAGTATGAGTCAACATACCCAAGGGGAGGAGGAAAGACACAGCTTCCAGTCCTTGCACAAATGAATACACAGAGTAAAAGTGTTCCATCAAGAAAAGGGATGCAAAGATTCACCACTCCAGAACAGTCTGTAATCCTAAAGTTAAGGCTCTGTACTGTAAAGTAAGTAGCCAAAGTTCAAATCTCAAATCCTCTCAGTCAGAATGGATCAATATAATACATAGTAAACTTCGGGGCTAGCTAGGGACTTAGGATGTACAAGGAAAAGACTGCTGTGTGGGATGGAAAGGGCAGGAAATAAGTATTGGAGCATGAAAATGGGGATTTAGTAGTCCCTTGTTGATAGTCAAACTCTTGAATAACCCATTTAGTTGAACTGTGTGTCCCAACATGTGAAATATCTGCTTAGCATCTTGCAACAGGAGACACATTCATTCTGAACTGGAATAAAGGGACAGAGAATTATTTTCTGTCACTCAGGTGAAATAGCCAAGTACGGCTGTGACTACCTCTGCTATTTGCTTTGCTAAAGTTCCAGTTGCTTTTTCTCTGAAATAAGGTTTTCATACAAGGGACTGTCCTGTCAACTTGATCTCATGATTCCCTGGCAAGTCAAAATAAATGTAATTAAATATTAAGCAACTGGGCAAGCAACAATGGAATAAATACCACAGGTCCTATACAGATCTTGGGGTGAGATTAGTTTGACTGTATTTAACAGATGTATACTGTTTACCTGATGAAAAAAGGTATACTTTGTATTGCCTTCTTTTGGTAATTTGTAAGTTGATTTAGTTTTTTAAGTAATTGCTATAAAGACAGGTCTTAAAACAAATTGCTCTTGTTATCCACAAAGAAGGAAGAATGCAAGCATTCTTCTGGCACCGATACCCCATCTGGAGGGACAGGTGTTATTCTTTGTCCATTTAAACCCAGCATTTTGCCTCAGAGCAGTAGGAAGGGATTTCCCTTGTGTCCTTCGTTACGGTGGCTTTAAGTAGATCTACCCAATGAACCATGTTACAACTTCATTCTGTGCTGGCCACCAGATGAAATGCCATTGGCTTTGGACAAAACTGGCCTTTTTTACTGTGGAGGTTAGCAAATGCGGATGCCATGTTGAAGGATGGCGCAAGCCAATCAAGTGACAAATCAGTTGAGTTCCCTGATGCGGACAGGGTGTGAGTCTCCACCACATGCCAGCTGTCCCTGCAGTGTGACAGGGTAAAAGGACCAGGGAAGGACTAGGGCCTACTGTAATTCAGCGGGAGTTTAATGGGGCAGGTCTGTCCCTTTGCCACTGGGAATAGATGCACGAGGGTGACCAAAGCTGCAGTGTGCTTTGGATGTTAGACTAAAGTATGAAACCTGTATTTTTAAAGAGTTTCCTGTCTGATGCTGATTTTCTCCCCCATCCCTGCCCAGTCAGTGAGGTGCCACCAGCTCGCCGACAGCACAATAATACTGCAAAAACAGTGAAACAATTTAATCAGGTTTTTAAAACCTGCATGCCTTAATATTGCAAATGATTGAGGTATACAATAAATTAACATTACAAAATGTGAATAGGTTGGGGGAAAAAAAAAAGCCTGGGTAACTGAAAGGTTGAGAGAACCAGAATATGTCAACAACATGCTTTAATTACTTTTTGTATTAGTGCCTCTGTCGCTGCTACAGCTTTCAGAAAACTAGCTCTGTAACTGTCTCTATTTGGAGGAAGAAAAAGCAGTCTAGGCTGACTCACAGGTGTCTGGAAAGGCCAGAATACTTGTCTCCTTGCATGTTTCATCATGGCATTTTCAAGAAATTATTGTAGAATGATGTCACCCAAGGAAAATGTCATCCCACAAGAACTGCCCACAAGTTTGCCTTTATTAAGAAGGTTGAATAGTTCAGTTTGTGTTAATGGTTAAGCTAACCAGACATTTCTCAGTAATCACAACATTTTCATTAGCGTCTTTTTAGAGAGGCAGTGGGACAGGGGTTTTGTGGACTTATGTCATTCCCAAGTCTGCTTTGTTTACTTATCACATAGGCTTGTAGATACCTACTTTGGCATATGAATGTTAAAAATAGCTTCAGGTGCTGAGCAAGGAGATGAATAATCACATTTGAAAGACTTCAGGGAGTTCTCAGATTCACTCCACAGGCACAGACATTCAGATAGATACAGTTCTTGTCTCTCTTAAAGGTAGGCTGGCTTGACCTAAATACTCATGTAACAGACTTTAACTAGGAAGCTACTAGAAACAGGTAGCTAGATTTGGTAGCTAATTAAAGTAAATAAACAAAGAACAGTTAATAGAAAACAAAAGGTGAACATTGTGTGCAATGTATTGTTATTGAGTCCCACGGTCACTATATCATCCTTTAAAAACTTCTCTCCACTTAAGGCTGATTTTATGCTGCCTAAGAACCAGGGTGGGTGTCTATATGGAAGAGAATCTGGTACCCTCTACTTCTGGTCAGTGAATTATGTGCTTGTCCTTCGCCTCCTGGCGCCATACTCTGATGGGTTAAGGCTATTTAAAGACTCATGAGAAATAGACTCAAATATTTCTAAATGCTCTCCAACCACTCTGAAAAAGAATATGATTATTCTAAGCTGTGGTATGTAATTAAAGCAAAATTATTCTGAATGTCAGAAGATGGGAGACAGAGGGAGAAGAGGAACTCACTGATAGATGACAAGCATAATAAAATACTGCAGACATCACACAACTGCTTGTTAACCTATTCTTTCTGCATCTTATCTCTTTGACCCATCATCCCTTCTACTTAATTTGAGTTTAAGCTAAGGCAACTGGATTTACCACCTTCATCTCTTGGCAGAGAGACCCGTGAATGCTCCCCCTCAACCCAGCCTTTCTTACATCCAACTCTGCAAAGCGTTTCTTTACATCCCATTTTTGCCTGGTTTCAGTATATTTCTACCAGTCTGTAGCTGTCTGACGTTTGCTGTTTGTTGTCTGCCAATCTCTAGTGGTACCCTCATCCTGTCACCTCCCTGTGCTCCCTCAAAGGCTCTCTGGCCACAAGGACCTGGCACAGCAGTCCTCCCGAAACCCATCAGCCTCACAGCTGGCTCTGCTGCTCAAAACCCCTTCATGCTGCTATGTAAGCAGTGCTTTCTGCAGAAAAACACTGAGCTGCTGTGTGAGGAGAGAGAATGTGTAATCAGGGGCTTCCAGAGGAGATCAGAAACATGTTGGCTACAGGCTTTATCATGGCTATTGTCAAGGTTTGGGGAGGGGGATTCTTTGCTAAAGGGATTTGGAGAAAGAAAGAAAAGAGTAAGAAAATAATTTTGATCTTCATCCCTCTCCCCACATCCTTCCTCATTTTTTTTTCCTCCCTTATAAATACTTGCATTTGCTTGTGAATGTCCAGGTTTCTGTAAGCTTGTAGTTCCCTCCCAGCCAGGATAGATGCTGTGTGCGCAGTGGGTTATGGGGTGACAGTGATATAAAACTGCTTTAAAATATTATTGAGAAGCTCTGTCCCCCCTGTGATTTTAGGCACAGTATTTTCCAGGTGGCATTGCTGGTCTTAAATAGTAAGCAAGCAATTTGCTGAACTTTTTAAAGTAACTCTGGCTTTTTTCACGATACAAAAATAAGCCTGCCTTGACCTATTTTGAACTCATTTCTTAAGAACACAATCTCAGTTGATGCTGGAGGTTTCCAAAACCTTTCGGGAAGCATTTTAAGTACAGTGCATTAGACTTAGCCTTCTTTATGGCCCTGATTCAGCACTTATGTATGGGCCACAACCTGATGTGTTAGTTAAACACCGTTTGTTCCAAGTTATGCATGTTCTGAACTGCCTCTGATGGGAAGCAATGGATCAGCCTTCTCATCATGCTCCCTGTCTGCCCCTGGACTTACTGGAGAAATTAATGATCCAAGCAAGGGACTAAATCAATTGAATCCAACCTATAGACTTCTTTAGAGAATGCTAGTGTCAGCTGGAGCTGTTGTAGCCAGCTCGCTTTATTGGCCCATGCACGCTATGCAGTAAAACACTTAGCAGTGACACCAGCTTGAACAAAAATGCCAGACCCTAGCATGCTCAAACACCATGGGAGACTGGATCCAAGCCTGCCTTTAATGCACCCAGCTTTCCCTGGGCATTGACTGAACCCCTTAATCACTCTGCTGGAGGAACTCCTCTGCTGGAGGAGCAGAGAGCGCCTTAGTAAGAGCACTATAGAAACATAGGTGGTTCCTGCCCCCCTAAAGGAAGCTGCCATAGGGTTGTTTATCATATCATAGGATCGTTTAGGTTGGAAAAGACCTTTAGGATCATCGAGTCCACCATGGTGTTGTCACCAGTGGCCTAAGGCTGTTGGCCACTTCCAAAATCCAGCATTTTGGTACCTGAATCTGGAATGGGCAAGCCCGAATGTATGTGGTCAAGTGCTCTTTAGACTCCTGAGTGACACATTTCTGCACATAGTAAAGGCTCTTCTTGTAAAGTGTTACACACAGTTATTATGGGTTTTGATCCATCAAGCAATAGGTAAGTCAGGGATGAAACCTGAAGTAAAGCATGAAGTAATGAGTTAACTCCTAAGCACGTTTTTCAGCTTTATCCCTAAAAATTCAAATCCCCTCCTATAGCTCTGTGCATATAAATATGTATACAGGCACACATACACCCTACATACAGCATTTGTCTATGAACACAAACTTGAAGCTGTATTCAACATTTTCATATTATTCTACGTGCTACTGAAAGATAAAATGTTAAAAGATACCCAAGGAAATTATAATGGTCAGGGATCATCTTACTGTCCCACCACTTGTGTTCTCACAATTATGACAAATTCCTCTGTGTTGTGCCAGCAAAAGACAGAATAAGCGAGGACCACGTATCACTGAGGCTCCACTGATTGTCATTTCATCTCCTGCGCCCCCCCATCTCTTTTCTTAGATCCTCCTCCTCTTGTGTTTTTTTCCCCCCTTCCCACTTGTCTCCTCACAGGATATGAGTAACTGCTGCTGAACTCAAACCGAGTTACTCACTTCCTCCGTCAGGGAACTCGGATCCCTAAAGTATACATTCTGCAGAATCACACAAACATTTGCATGCCTGCTCCAGAATGGGAATGAGCTCTGAGAGAACAGCCTTGTAAGGTTTCTAGCACTTCATGACTTGAATCGGGTGGGGAAACCCTCCAAAATGCTGCTCATGAAGTATTTTTGTGTATGAAGAATAAGCTGTCACACAGAAGCAAACCTTTAAAAACTGACATTATATAAATTTTGTGGTTTGGTGGGAAAAGGAGTACAATCTTGTATTTACTCTGAGGTTTCTTATCAGTTCTTGTTCTACCTACATTGCATTGTCCAGGAAATTGTTCTAAAATGAAGAATTATGCTGGAGTTCAGCGTGCACAAAGTTTTGTATTTACAAAAAATGTTTTATCAGAGTTACAAATATGGTCAAATCAGATTGTCGTATCTGAATAGTCCCACTCATCCATGGTCTTTAGAGCTTGTCAGAAACCTCCCCAAGTACTCATCTGAAGTTGAACCTCTATTGTGTCTATACAGAGAAGACCCTAAAGCCCCCTACAGTGAACTTTGCACTTAAAGCAGACTGACTGCATCTTTGTATGTTTACTTACAACTTCCTCTTGACTTAGGAACCTTTCTGTACCATGGCCTTACAACCCCTTCTGAAATATACTGCAGAGCTGATATGAAGTAATAGCTACTGCTTACTGTTAGTCCTGCTGTGTCTCCAGGGAGCAGCCTGAAAATCTGGCTGGTAATCAAGATGGGGCTGTTTGAAGATAATGCTGCCTCATACTTGCATGTGCTTGTGGTAGGACTTCAAATAACTCTTTAACTCTAGGCCTTGGATGAAGACTGGAGTTGAGAAAGACAACATCTCAAGATGGTTTCCTTACATGGAAAACTCCCATTTGGCTGACCATGCAAGCAATAAAACTCTTAAGCCTGTAGTAGCACTTGTGGTTATGTTTTCAAAGCTAAACTAGGCACCATGAAAAAGCACAGGCACAACAGTTACAGAAAACATCCACTCTTAGTGTCACTGGATCATATGCCGAACTGCAAGAACAAAACAGACACCTTTCAGTCCTACAGAAAAATGGGGTTTTCTCCTGGGCTGCAGGGTACGGTTCTCCACTCCTGAAACTAAGCTTACTGCCTTCAGCCTAGCAAGTTTTACTTCAAGATACCAGCTCTCACTGTCCATCTTTTTAAGATTTCCTTTTCTTTCCCTGCTTCTGGAGTGTTTGCTGTTCAGAATATTTTGAGTCTCTGAATGCAAGTGACAGTTGAGAGACCTCTGAATAAAAAGCTGAACACCACTGTGAGCAGAGTCAAACCAAGTGATGACTTTGAGTATGAGGGCTCAGACAAAAAGAAATATGCTGCCTCTATCCCTCCACAGGGCCATAAGAAAACCAGTACGGTCATTTGTGGGTTCAGGGGGAAGAAGCAGCAGCATGAAAGCTGCTTCACAGAAATAAATGTGCTTTGTCATTCAGATAAGAACTATATCTGCACTTGTTGAAGCCAGAGGTAAACCCCAGTAAATGCAATGTACAGGATAAGAACATAGAAAGGAGACAGAAGTTTTCAGTATAAGAGTGACTTAAAAGCATGGTGTATGGAAGAAACAAATACAGCACAAAAAATTTATCTTTTACTCCTGGCTTCACAAAAAAGGTGAGATAATGATACAGCTGTCAGAAACTCCAGGTGTTTGTAAGAGGTTTTGTGCTCCAAGAGGTTGCTCCCCTGGAGAAAATCCTCAGGATTCCCACAAATCCAGCTGGAGTTAATTAAGCCTTCTGGAAAGAAAGTACAGAAAGGCTGTGCCCACAAGTCACCTCCAGGTTCCAGCAGAGACACCAAGCAGTTGTCTGGGGGGGTTTTACTGACATCTCAGAGCAATATCTGTAAATGCTGCTGTCATCAGGCTTGATTTCTGCTGAAGGAGGAAAGTGTCCTTACGGAGCCTCCTATACGGAGTCTCCTTTTTTTGTCATCTATTCACTTGCTTACTTGTACAGCTTAGAGTGCTTCATCCTTCAAAATAGCATCTGCTTTTAGGGAATGCTATCAGGATCCCAAAATCTTTGCCATAAATACTGCCAGAACTGGCTCCAACCTTTGACTCATCCTGCCCAAAGGAAGAGGTGCCAGATCAGAGCTGAGAAACACTTGCAGTGCAACACAGAAGAAGGTTTTCACATCTCTTCCCTTTTCTCCAGGGTTAAATCCCAGCCTCGAGGAAGTCAGAGGCTAAAGTACTGTCAACCCTCCCTACACACATCTTGCCAGGACCTTTCATAATGTACCTACACTGATGACCACTGTTTGTCTCAAAGAAAAGGCTTCTTAAATCTTTTTATCTTCCTTTTTAGAGGTTAATCATACTAGTTCTTTCCTGTTACAAAATCGTATTAAAAACAAAAATCTTGGAAAAGTCATTGCAGGCTTTTTTTTTTTTTTCCTGTGGGAGGAAGGAGAGCCACCCCGTTGACAAACTCCGATTGTTTTTTCCCTCCTAAAAACGTTTTTTCTTTGCCTTAGTTTTTGTTATGTTTCAAACCTTTGAAATAAAAACCTCTTTATTATTATTTATAGTCAAAGCACTACAGACTTTTTTTTGCTCCATAACTTTGTTCATTGATTTGTATCTTGAAATGGTTTAAAGCATGTCAGAGAAGGAGCTTGGGAGGGAAAAAAGAAAGGGGCAGGAAAGATAATTGAAAGGACCAGAAAGAGATGGTGCATATTGAGGATCCTAAAATTCCTGAATTCTAAATAATTCAGTCTCTGCCACAGGTTAACTAGCTAGACAATATGAGAACAGAAAGGACTGCTTAATTCAGGCTACATATGATGATTTACACTGAAAAAAAAAGCAATAACTGAGAGCAAACAGAACACAAATACTTGCGGAAACATTTGGGAGTAAAGATGTCTGTGCTAAAGATGTGATTCCCTAGCTCCTTCAGGGAGAAGCTAGGAAAACGGTATTTCTGATGCTTCCCAGAAATGTCTCAGTGAAGCCAAAATGTTTGATATTTTATTCTTAATATTTCTGAACAAGAAAGCCTGTGGGAAAAATGGATTTTTACCTCTGCTAGGTTTTCTCTGTCAGAAGGAAGAGCACCTTTGTGTGTGTGTGTGTCTGTGTCTGTGTGTGTGTGTAGCCACAAGTCCAATTTGTTTTTAAGCTTGAAGGTCACCATTAAGCAAAGATCATGGCCACAATATTGAGTTATATTTAGGGACAAAAACACAACAAAGAAACAGGATAGTCTGTATTTTGTCAATGTCTGTGACGCTTTTATTACCTATTTGTTACTGCTGTGTTATGGGAAAGTCATTGGACCATACATTATTCTCTACAGCATCTTCATTCCACATTCTCCAAAACCAGTTAAATGTAAAATTTCAGATTAGCTGTGGAAAAGTATGCACATGTCTGAAGTGATTATCCTTCCAGCTCACCATTTGTCACTTTTGGGGAGATAAAGGGGGGGTCGAGCCGCTACTTGACCTTGTGCTTTTGCTTCTTGGAATCCTTGACTAAGATCAGTCATGAGGGTAAAATCCCATCCAGGTTTTTAAAAGCTTTCTCTGCTTATCAGTTATAAATTAATTTTCATTCTTTGTTTTCAAAGTTGGTATCAAGCTGTCACAAGAGTTATTGATATTTCCTGAACAAGCATCCATAAACTGATCATTTCCACCCAACCCCTCCCCATGCCGTGAGTCTTCCTGTGTTGGTTCAGCTGGTGCTCTGCATATTCCAGCCTTGGAGATAATTAGTTAACAGTATGGCTACTATTCAAGAAGCATGTTTACTGCTGCCCAGTGAAAGACTCTACTGAATTCAGGAGAACGTCACCAGAACGGTAAATGGTCTTGTAGGACTGTGGGAGAGTGCTCATCAGAAGGAAGCACTCTGTATGGCTGTGCTTGCTCCCTTTGCCAGTTACTCTACGCTGAAGCTGCCTGGGTCTTGTCATCTATATAGCTTCTTTCTTCAAGTGAGGAAGAAGATAGTGCATAAGTCAGTTAAACAGCAGCAATTACCTCAGCCAGATATCGCCACAACAAATGCTGGCTTGCTGCAGTTTGGGTTATTTCTCTTTTGACTTACTTACTCTTTGCTAAATTTGTTTATCCAAAGTTGGAGACAAGAAACCCTGGACATCCTTCACATCACAGCAGTGCCACAGGGGATCCTTCCTAGTTTCATGTAGAAACTTGTGAGGCTTTGAAGAACACTTAGAAGTCAAGGGAAATATTCAGCTTGACTTGAATAGTTTTTCATTGTATTTGCAACTGTGAAATTGAGATTCAGATTTCAGATTTACTGAGCAAAAGAATCCCTGTGCATCCACCCCTTCAGAGAGGGCACCTGACAGCTCCTCCAGCGGTGGCAGCTCCATAGGGATGAGGTTAGGATACTGATGCTGATGTACCCTCACACAGATTTGAAAACACTAGTAAATGGTACAGTTTTGCTGATACTTAAGCAAGTAGTAGCTGTACTTTCAGTTTACATTTTTGTGTGTCATTTTACCACCTGACTAGCAGCCCTCAGAACTAGCCTATCCATATTAACACTGCACTGGTCTTCACTTCTTTCCTGCATTTATACAAATACACCCAAAGTCATCGCTACACAAAAGCGCTTCTGGGTTAGTCAGGAATTTTGAGCAAGGTCCCTTCACTGCCTCAGAGCAGACTTGATTGATACAGGTCTCCTGGCACATTTCCAGGCAAACTTGTCACACACATGATGGGCACCCTGAGAGCTTGGGTTTGGGCTTTTGATCTTGATCCTTCAGGATCTGAAATTTTAGGAAGAAGATTGAGATCAGATTTGACAGTTTTCTGTTATCTTAATAAGGGTCTGCAGGTAAGACTGCATCTTAAGACTTCCTTCTATCATTAGGTAAAGGAGGCAGAAACAGAAGTGGGTTTAGGTGTGCCATTAGTTGGCCACACGTTTGTAATACAGGTAAATGCACAGTCACTCTTTCTGATAGGAAATGCACCCTTCCCATCACTCTGTAATCTGCTCCCATGCTTCAGGGAAACTGTAAAAATACAACAAAGGTAATTTATTTCATTTTCCCTTCTCTAGCTGATAACATGCTGAACTGACTTTCCTACACCTGTGTTATTCCTGCTGCCGTCTGAATTGCAGTTGTACCTGTAAGAAGGGTTTGTGCCTGATTTTCTGGAAAGTATCAGCCACTTAACCCATTTTTCCCCTCAAAGAAGCTTTTCCAGTCCAAAATGTTTCAGTGCGATTGCAAGACAAGCTCCTATTTCTCTCCCGTTTCCTTGTTTGCAGTACACAAATTGTGACCTCACACGCACCAGGACAAACAGACTTCTTAGTCATCTTGCCTACAATTTCTGAGGCATTGGCTCAATACCATTTACTAAATGCAGGCTAGCTGGATCCCTTTATCAGAATAAAAGTCTCAGCTGTGGTCTTTAACCTGAGTTCTGCTTTTTAACAAGTAATATAGAAAACACATTTTATGTAGGAGGACCACTCCAATTCTCTTTTTCCCCTGGAAGCTCTGCTGTGTGAGCTTATTGCACAGGCTGGAGTTTCACACACGTGAGTGCTGATCCTGGAAGATGTGCACGTTGCCACACATTCGTCAGCAATGACAACGTGTTGCTTGCCTCCACTCCCTCAGCTCACACACGCAGCACAGACCGCTGAGAGTGCAGCCTTGCTTCTTGGCTCAAACCGCCCCAACAAACCAACCATGCCAAAAACCAAAGCACCGATGTGGAAGGAAATCCCAGGCCCAAGGGTGTGCTGCCAGCCACCCCAGCACCGCGATTGCGCTGGTCTGCCAGACTGAGGGAGATCACAGAGGCTGTAAGGGCTAGAAATTTGGTAGAGTCTTCAGTTATCCCCATGTACCTTGGGCTAAAATCATAGTGGGATGTAATACTCGGGCCATATTTTTAGATACTTCCATTTCATGGAGGAACTCATAAGAGAAAATGCAGCCCTTGACTTGCACGATATATAGAGAGACCAAATATCCGTAATAGCCATTACAGATATGCTCAGCTTCGGAAAGGGGAACTGTACAAAAATGAGGAAGCATTTTAAAAGGAATTAAAAAGGGCAACTATGAGAATTAAGTTCCTACTAAGCCGGATGGAGGTGTATATACCACCTTTTCAGAAAGCCTTGAAGAAACAGCAAAAGGTAGCCAGCTTTGTTAGGCAGCAGAGCAAGGAAAGGCATTAGAAAGAGATTAAAAAGGCTGAAGGCATGTCCAAAGGGAATAAATAGAAAGGATCATACCCTCTGGCAGATTAAATGTAAAAATGCAATAAGGGTGGCCAAAAAGAAGGACTTGGAAGAGCAAAGCACAAAAATTACCCAAACTAATGTTAAAGCTTCTTTTTTAATACATCAAGAGCAGAAAACTTCCCAGAGAGTCTGCAGGAGCAGCTAAGGACCAGGCAACCAGAGGAGTTACCTGCAAAGGCACTTTGTCTAAGAAGCAAAACTTAGGGAATTTCCCATCTTTAAACTCATGTCACATCCAAACAGACCTACAACTTCTTTGCACAATGAAATTTTATTTCAGTAAGTGAATTCTCCCTCTTTTTGACAAGCCAGTCTCCTTCTTGCAAATGCCTCCACCCCCTTTACACTACCTGGTCTAATACACTTGAGTACTCTGATGAGGGGTTGTGCTACAATAAAAATTTCCTGCTAAGGGCGTACTAATCTAACTGCTGGCGCATAAAGTGCCTGGCAACAGATCAACAGACAGCATTCGAACCGTGGGCCTGGAGTCAGTCCCTTCTGCAACGTGGACGCGCAGTTGCAGAGCAGACCTCAGGCTGGAGGGAGACGTCGTGGGCCCTCACGGGAAGGGCTGGAGGCCACAGTTACAGCCTGTGGTACATTTAAACACTGCAATAGCTGGTCCACATGGTATCACCTCTTTTTTTCTTCCAACTTTGTAGGTTATTCAGGGAACTGGTCAAAGGTAGCCAAAGCCCCTGTGCAGCAGGGGAAGGTATTTTTATAATTCTGGTCAGAGCATAGCCCCAGGGACACCAGTGGTGAGGAGTGCGAAGATGTGGCATGTTCATCCCCCAACCACTTGAGCACCTATCAGGGCCCTCCGGGCACTTCGCATTTTGAGTGGCGTAATGCCTCAATACACCTCTCAAAGTTTGCTCGCTTCCTAAAGAGCAGGCCTAATATTAAATACCTACTCAGGTTGCTTCAAAGGTGTAATTAGAAATATGGAATGACCCTTTGAATTCTGTTACAGCTATATCTGTGACTGTGTCATCCATCCCCCCATAAGCTTTTAAATGTTTCCTTCTTCACTTAAATATGAGATTAATATTATGCTACTTATCTCTTCTCCTGTAGGAACAGGTAAACTTTCAAAATGTCAGTGACATACATGCATACAGAGTAATTACTATCTATCCTTAAATCCTGCTGTCGGAAAATAATGCATACTTTACGAAAATGTGATTTTTCTAGAAATACCTTAAGAGGTCCTCATCATTTTTGTGCCAGAAATAAACAGAAAAAAGACCGCTTTGAGTGGTGCGTTACTCATTTTAAAGAGCCTGTGGAAAACTGACATACTGCCTTGTTTATCTTTGGGAAGGAACAATTTCATCAGGTACTGCAGGAGAAAATACAGTGCCACATTATGCAAGGGAGTTTCCATTTAAAATAATTGAGTACTTAAAATTCACTCTCTTGCTCATTCAATAAAGCACTCGGCAATTCTAAAGCTGGAAAAGGCCATTAGTATCATCTTATCTGACCCTCTCCATAACAGAGGCAACTAAACTTCATCCAATTTCCTTCAATAATGCATTTCTTGGTTAAAGCCTATTTTCAGAAAAGGATCTAGTCTTGATTTAAAAACTTCTAGAAGAGAATTTGCTGTGTCCCATGTTAGTCTGTTCCAATGCATAATCATACTCAAAGACATATATTTTATTTTTTCTGGCTTTACATACCAGCCAGTTGGTTTGGTTTATGCCTTCCTCTATCAAAAGCAAGGATTAGCTCATCCTTCAGTTATATATAGTTGTGTCTAATAAGATTTGAGTATAAAAGTAGGAAGACTCGAAGTTTCAAAACTACAGAAGAAGCTTAAGAAAAAAGTGAAGAGGGAAAAAACTAGCCTCTGGTAAAGCTATTTGTTAGAAGTGTCTAGAGTAAAGGCTCTGTGATTGTAGACCTGACCATGCCATTAGGAGGGCAGAGTTGTGCAGTCATCACTAAAACAAAACATCCATCAGCATTTGATGGGAATTTCAGATTTGTAGTGACTGATTAAGGATTATGACACAGCTTTCCATATTTAAATATATTTTAAATGTTTCTGATAAGTGCCATATACTTTTAATTTCCCTTCTAATAGCATTTTTTCTTATTCCATTGTTCTAACTGCATAAGCTAGTGCAGTTAGAGACATTTAGAAATCTACTTTTCTTGACAGAGATTTTACAGTATCAAAGAAAACGGTTTATTACAGATTCAGCGTAGCCCTTGAAGTGTTTTTCTGCTAAAGACACAACTTCTTGTTGAAATGTTTTCCTGAATCAAAGCCTTAATCCCCTATATATTTAAGTCTGACTGATAGGCAAATCTACCGTTGTGATCCCAGGCTCTCGGATAAAACCATGCATCAAGTAACACTGCAAATATCCCTCATACCATGGGTCTTCATGCAGGGCAAACCCAGGATGGGACTGGGAAGCTACATTTTTGCTCCCAAAGGGCACAAGTTCCCTGACGTTTCTCTCCCACCCAACCAGAGCACTGCTCTCCTTCCCACCAGTGTCAGCTCTTCCACTGGGGTGGGAGGTCCATGGTGTGCACCCAGAGTGAGCGGAAGGCAGCAGGACGTGGCTCAGGGCTTGCTGAGGTGGAGCTGTTGAGGTGGCTGAGGCAGCTATTCCACCTTGCTGGGTCAGCAGGGCTCCGGACAGCCTTGCCCAGTGATGTGGGGGACACGACAAGGGTGAAAGTGTTCATACCCATGTCACCACCCCTCAGGGCTTCACTGGGTGATCCACCACTGCTGCTGCCCTCACCCTGTCCTAGCACCTCTCCTGCCATGTCCCATCTCTGGTCTGTGCAGCCCTGTTTGGCAGGACTCAGCTGGGTCAGCAGTCCTTGTGCTGAAGGCGGACAGTACAGGGCACAGAAAATAACCTGACAGGACTGGAAGCAAAACCGTTAGCCCCCTCTGAGACGGTTGCTCTTAGGTCAGTGCAGGCACAGCATACTATTTCAGTGTCTTCAGAGGTGAAAAACTAATCCGGTGTATGTAGAGAACAGCAGCTGCTGGATGCCTACTTTGAAATGTGTAGTTGTAAGGCCAATTAATGGAATAATTTATAGCTCTAAGTTCCCTTCTTTATCTTACAAAAGGTGGATATTCTGGCTAAAGCATTTGTTAATATGTTTTTCATCTTTTTGTCATTTAACACCACAGTTAACAGCACCCATAATACGTATCCCAGAGTCATTATGTCTCTTTTAACATCAATGCAATTGCATAGCAAGGTGGGCTGTTTTCTCAACAAATCCTCTGCTAAGGAAAGGGAAGGCGAGGCTCACTATTTCTGCCTGCCAACAGGTCCAGTAATACAGCATGAAATAATTTTTCCTCCAGAAAAATTATCTTTGCAGGTATTATGGTAAAATGAAAAGTCACTAACAGGTTTGCCTCTCAGAAACTAAACAGTAATACAGCTAACTAGAAAAGGAGGTAATTTGTTTGGCTTTTGAAAGAGCACAGCGTGTATCTACTGCACTTGGATTTCTATGAAGAAACACATGAAACAGTGTCATTATTGGGTTCACATTCACTGGATGGTCTTCTACCTAACAGTCAAATATTTCAACTTTTTCCAGCTTATCAAGTGCAAAGGCAGTTTCTTTTCACCACTGAACAGAGGGAAAGCAGCAGACGCTTTTTCTACAGCCTCAATTAAGCAGATGCTGATGGAGAATGAGGAGACTTTTGATGTTAAGGCATGTTCTGGCAGCAGTCCTAGTCCTTGCCAGTTGATTTTAGAAAATTGGAAATAAATTTGCAGGATGAGAGTTTTGAGAAATGTATTTAACTATGTCAATTGAATGAGCTTCCAATAGACTTTTTACCATATTGGCAGACCAAAAGCAACTCTTGTGTGATTCATGTTCTGTTTCTGAAAGAACAGCCTATTTTGACCCATGCAGAGCTTTACAAGAGAAGTCCTCCAAAATTCAAGAGACTTATCAAAGTATAAACAAGAGCAGGACACAAACACTACAAGTTACTTGGTGGCCTGGCCCTTGTAAGCAAATTGAAGCCTTAATAGGAGTCTGGAAGGGTATAAGTTGCAAAAACAACATAAAAGCAATGATGTTTATAAATCATCCTGACAGTGCATGTTGCAACATAGTTGTTTTCTTCAGAAAGGGCTCGCACTCATTATCAAAGTCAGTGATTTTTCCAGATATATTAATTTGGCTCCATTTCCCCATACTTTATCTACATGCCAAAATAAATGCTTGCCAAATTAAAATTCACAGATCTGGCAGGCTAGGAGGAGTCTCAGGAGATCATCTCGTCCAACATTCTGCACTGAAGCGGGCTAAGAGTATCTGGACACCATCCCTGACACTTTTATCTTCTTCGCTTTAAGAAATCGATATCCCTGGGTAGTGTGTCCTAACGCTTTGCCACACTTTCAGATAGAAAGACTTACCTAATATCCTGCCTAAATCTTTTAGGTGAAGGTGAAAGTGATACTTTCTTGCCCTTCCCTAAATGGACATGCAAAGTAACTTACAGTTGTTGCCCCATCTGCGTCAATCCCTTCCAAGCTGCTGTGCCATTTCTCAGTCTTCTCTTTTCAATCCAGTGCCTACACTTTCCTTTTTATGAGTCACATTTTCTACACCTCTTATCATGCTTGTTACTTTTCTGTGCTTTTCCCTCGACTGTGTCTACTTACTGCTTCCAGCTGAGACAAAGGACTCCAGTTGGGACTTCACCACTACTTCAGAAAGTAGAACAATTGCTACCGCTGCCTACGTAAAGACAGTTTTATTGTCAGAACAAAGCTCATCTCTTCCTCAGCAGTATCTGATTATTGACATATACCTAGCTTGAGCTCTGTAGTGTGGATCATAGGTTACCAGAATTGCAAGGGGATAAATAGAGACTATCATCTAGAGAATGATACCTAGAAATCTTCAAAATATGTTTGTCTCACTTGTTCTTTAAAAATGTCCAGTAGGGGAGATTTCATGATCACTGTAGACAATCTGTTCCAGCGCTTCACTGTCTTCACATTTAGATGTTAGGAGACAAAGATGCTATCTTAAATCATACTGTAGGGTCCAGTCAGAAAAATCTCCCTCTTCTGCTGTGATGCTGCCTAGCCAATAACTTCCAACTTTGTGCTTGTCTGCTGAATTTCTCCTCCCTAAGGAAGAAGACTTTTGTATTTGTCTTTGCTGAATTTCAGCTGTTTTGATTTCAGATTCTCTCTAATTTTTCAAGCATGTGTTGAATTCTGATGCTCGTGTTCACAGTACTTGCAACCTTGACCTATGCCACTCCCATTCACCAATACTATGACCATATTATCTCATTGGTCCTCCAAACTGCCAAGAGAAATGCTGAAGAGGGCCAGGGCCAGAACAGAGCACCACTAAACTTCAGTTGAAATTTGACAGCAAAGAGTTCATGAGTGCTCTTTGAGAGCAAGTTTCCAGCCATTGCACACCTTTCTTCTCACGACCACATCAACACTGTATCTCATTAGTTTCCTTATGGGAATGTCATGGAGAAGTGGCAGAAATGTCACTAGGATTGAGATTATATCACATTAGTTGTACCCCGCTTTCTTTCCCTACTAGGCTGCTTAACCAGCCAAAGGCAGAAATTAAACAGGCTTGACATGGCCCATTCTCAGCAATCCTTGTTGTCTATTTCTTTTATCAGTTTATAATCATTTAGGTACTTAAAACATATATTTTTAACAGCTTGTTCCAGAACCTTCTCAGGAATCAAAGTTACACTGACAGGTCCAAAAGAGCAGCATCTCCTCCTGTATAAAAACACAGACAGAGCACGTGTCCACGGAGTTTCCTAAATCCTCATATCAGAATACAGGTCTCCTTTCACACCTGAAACATTGCTACTGTTTGCTCAGAACTTCAGTTTCCACCATCAAATCGATAACCTCATCAGAGGCTCAAGCATGACAAGAGTGACATTTCCAGGGTTTTTCATCGTTAAGTGCCACTGAGCATTGGCCAACTGTTTTTCTCCTGGGTTTGTGACTGAACATAATATATGCTAAAAGGGATTTTACATGAAATGACTAGACACTGCCCCAAATCAGACAGCGATGCCAGAATCTCTCTAAGCAAAATCACCACAATATTTGTAAGAGGACAAAATTTATGTTTTTTCTTTCCTAGCTCCAATCTTGAATTTCTGAGTTGTTTTGATTGAATCTTTCAAGAAAAAAATGCAATGAAAGGGGGGGTAAGAAAGGCAGTGTCCTGGGTGGGATACCACATCCTGAATTGAAGTTTGCAAAGCTACGGACATTGTGGTTATAACTCTTCCTGGTTGTCCTACATGGAAAAAGAACTTCATGTCCCCACTGTATCTTCCATATGAGTGCATTAGAAAAGTTGAGCTATGTTCACATAATTTTCCAGGAAGCAGAAAATATTACTACCGTGTTCTTACAGTCCGGAAAAGATAAAGAGGCCATGTTCAAGGTCAAAGTGAGTCAGCAGAGAGCACAGGATGAAACTAAGCTAATCTTATGTTTTAATAACTAAGACAATGCTCTCCTTTTTTTCTCCCTTTCAGATAGTGTTCACCTGTGTAATCTTATCTCCAAACCAGAAGAGCTCCTCAGAGGTCTATAGCTGAAATACTGGTGAAGGTCAAAGGGAAATAAGCTTGCTCACTGGACAACCACCTTGTTTTATGCTCTATTGATTTACAACACCTTACAGAAATGTTAGGGGGTATGGTGTGACTAATGGACAGTTTCTGAAGTTACCTCTCCTACAGCACATACTTTCTTCCAAAAATACCTTTTAAAATAGAGTTGTCCCTTACAGACACATTTGTGGCGTGAAGAGTGCCCTGTCTCCCCCTGCTTTAATATTTTACTTAAAATATAATGAAAGGGAGAAAAATCAGAACTGTAGTGAGGCTGGGCTGATGGTGATGTTGCTTCACAGAAACTCTCAGTGCATGTCCATCACTCTGAAATCTGAGCAGGGATTCAGGTCTGCCTCAGACAAGTACCCATTGCTACAAACAGTCATTAGGCCCTTGAACCAACTGGTGTCCTCACCTCAAATCACTACAGCTGGATGCTCCAGAAGAAAGTAGGTGAAAAGCCTAAAATACACTGGACTGTGGGGACTGAAGAAGAATTTATAGACATGCTCTGAAATGTGTCTGAACTGCAAACAAGTAACTGTACTTCTCTGCCTACAAACCAGTCATAGTCTGATCAGTGAATGCATGTATTTTCTTACCTCATTCAAAAGACAGAGGGTTATTTTTGAGGCAAGGATCTGTGTAGGTGCATTCCAGTTTTTGGAATCTCTAGGACTGCCAAAGGCTATTGTGTAGATAAATATTCATTGGAAAAAATACACTAAAAGTACCACTCTACCCCTAAGCTACTGAGGATGCACAAGATAGAAATGACCCTGTGTTATATAGAAAACAGAATAAAATAAGGTATTTATGTGGCTGCGTCTGAAATGCATTGTAGTTGCTGCTTTCATTCACAGGTTTGCATGCACAGCAACAAACATGTGCTTGAACAGTCAGGTATATGGAATAAACCTTATCTAGAATGCTTTAGCTGACAGATGAGAAACTCAAGGGAGAGCTACTGTAGGAGAATTAAGCAAGAAAACAACTCACAAAGGCTCTTTACAAGGCTGGGGAACATAAAAGCAACAGCAAATTTTCTGTGAAGTGGCAAAGCTTTTCCTTTTTTTTTTCACTTCCATATAATTATATGTTGTAATATTCTTTCTGTCTAAAGGTCATGGTGTATTTGTAATCATAAAACCAGGAAAAAACTGTTCTTTGAACAGGATACAAACTTCTGCCAGTCATTCTAGCTACAGAATTGAGAAATTAAAATGTGACAACCCAAAAAGCTTGGAAACTTCAGATCCCTTCTCCAAAAAAAAGAAAATAGGAGAAATGATCTCCTACATCCTCAAAAGCTTTCCCACCCCCCCGGGTTAATTTACTTGCATTTAGGCACTAGTTTCCGTAAGTCCAGAATACTATATGGTGAGCTGTTGCATTTGGCAAAGTGGCAAAGTATGGCAATCGCATTCAGTGCTGTTTCTTTTGATGAAACACAGCAATTTGTAAATTCTTTGGGGTAGAAATGGAGTTTATTCTTAACCGATCCTTTGCAAGTACTGTAATAAACAAAGGTTGGAGTTAACAGTAAAACCCAAGGACACAGGGCAGGATGGCATAGGTTGATAATCTGTCCTGTTGAGATGGAGTTAAGGATGGAGAGAAAGCACTGGTGTAGACATTGGTTTAATTCCTGGAAGATGTTGGCTAAGTTCCCATTTCTTGCAGATGCTTGCTGTGTGCCCTTAACAAAGGTCACTTAGTACTAGCTCCATAAACAGACACATGCATTAAATGCCGTTGCTGATCACAGAATCATAGGATCTTTTGAGTTGGAAGGAACCTTTAAAGGTCATCTAGTCCAACCCCCCCCTGCAATGAGCAGGGACATCTTCAACTAGATCAGGTTGCTCAGAGCCCTGTCCAACCTGGCCTTGGACATTTCCAGGGATGGGCATCTACCACCTCTCTGGGCAACCTGTTCCAGTGTTTCACCATCTTCATCATAAAACTTTTCTTCCTTATATCTAGTCTAAATCTACCTTCTTTTAGTTTAAAAGCATTACCCCTTGTCATGTTGCTACAGGCCCTGCTAAAAAGTCTGTCCCCATCTTTCTTAAAAGCCCCCTTTAAGTACTGAAAGGCAGCAGTAAGGTCTCCCTGGAGCCTTCTCTTCTCCAGACTGAACAACCCCAACTCTCTCAGCCTGTCTTCATAAGAGAGGTGCTCCAGCCCTCTGGTCATTTTTGTGGCCCTCCTCTGGACCCGCTCCAACAGGTCCATGTCTTTCCTGTGCTGAGGACTCCAGAGCTGGATGCAGTACTCCAGGTGGGCTCTCACCAGAGTGGAGTAGAGGGGCAGAATCACCTCCCTTGACCTGCTGGGCCCACTTCTTTTGATGCAGTCCAGGATCTAGGACTTAAGTCTTCTATGCCTCAGTTACTTATCTGTAAATTCCAGACAACAGTACTTCCCTATTTTAGTGTGGTATTAGGAAAATAAATACATTCAAGATATTTAAATGCTGCAGTGAAAAGGGTCATGCAAATAGCAAAGATAGAAAGAAATGAGCCTCAGTTTCTAATGCCTTCCAGGACTCCTGAGTGTGGAGAGAGTGCAGGGGCTGGAATCAAGGAAGAAAGAAAGGGGATGGAAGAGAGATGCCAGTGCCCACAATATACTTTCCTGGAGGGCAATAAGGCGTGCTTAGTTTGAAAGATGACAGCAAAGTCAGTGCCTTTTGCAAAGTAGAAGATGGCTGGGTCTATTCTGTGAGCAAGATAAAATCCTCCAAAAAGCCTTGGCAGAAACCAAATGCTTTTCCCCGTGGAACTGCACCCGCCCCTTTGGCTATGGGCAGGTGTGCTTTGATAGCTTCCTCTGTGATAGGGGAGGGGTGTTTGTGGGTTTTATTTAATACCTCCATCTGGAGGTTAGCACCCTGTGATCACAGTTTTAACCTGCTAGTATGCTTCTAGCATTATACCCCAAGAGGAGGGGTATAAAGTGAGCAGGGGTTAGAAAAAGGCAGGTTTTGTTCCCACTGAATGAATCACTTTACTTTTCCCTGCCTTTCTTTCCCTATTCCCAGCAGTGTCCTGGAAGGCTGCAGTCTCCAAGGAGAAAAGATATCATAGCTTGAAATCACTGGGTGCCTTGTTTTTAATTCCCCGGAGAACTGAAAGTGGCTGTTGCTGTCCGATAACTGAAAAAGGGCTTTCCTAAAATGTTAAGGCCCTTAGGTCTCCAGGACCACAGTAACTCTGCCAGAACTTTCTTATGGTCTAAAAGGAAACATTTTTGGTAGAGGATTTGCGCTGGCCTTACGAACAATGTTTTTTACATCCATTCTTTCCATCGTTTTCCTCCTAAGGAGAGCTGGTGGGAGACCAGGCAGAACGCTGCACCTGCACTGGTCAACAGCAACACCCTTCTGAAAAGCCAGGCAACACAGTATGCCAGCACACCAACAAACCCTGGCACTGCACAAAGGAGGACGCAGAGACCCAGCCCAAAAAGGGTTACTCAGAAATACCACCACCCATTTCCCTCCTGACTGGGAACTAGAACTTTGTACATCGGCACTAGTTTTATTGGAGATTCTAATTACTGTACAAATACTGATTATCACTTAAAACGTGCAACTGAAATGGATGATTGTCTCTGAATTGCTGTTATTGTAGTCACTTACAAGAAGTCCCACTTCCTTGTGAGATATGGTGTGAACCCACAAGGCTCATGGACAATGGGCACAAGACCTTCCTTCTGGAAGGAGCCTACAGTATCCACCAGATAGAGGTTGAATTTGTACCTTATGTTCCTTAGAAGTAAAAGGATTCTCTTCTCCTCCTACACAGCCCATCTCCTAAAAAAGAAAGGACAGAAATAAATGTTTAAACACACCAGCTGATATCACCATTATAAAAAACAAACAAGAAAATGGGCATATTCAGCTGGCTTAAATACCACCAAGTCTCGTGTTTCCTGCTGTCTGACTCAAGACACTCTGAGTCTGCACTTCCCTCAGGCTTTCTGAATTGCTCTGCAGAGGCACTAAACCCACTACAGGCACAGACATTTAGGTGGAATTTAGGCTGGCTGGAAATGGCCCAAAGCAATTTGAAAACATAAGTTAGAAGACAGAGCCACAGAAAAAGAAAGAAATGGTCTCCTTGTTCATTGATATTCTCTGCTCCTTGAAGACCTGATGTGGACTAATGAAGGTCTCAGATTTCATGGGACACTGTTTTCCTGTAATTTTCATATGGAGGTTTTCTTGCTCTGTTATTTTTCATTTTGGCATCAGATCTTGGCAAAAGGAGAAACAACTTTTATGCAGTACATAGTATATTTTCACTTTAGTGATAACGGAAACTCTTGTCAACAGGTTTTTTTCATACCTGCAGGTCTCAATAGCTACCCCCATGTCCTGGTTTCAGCTGGGATATAGTTAACTGTCTTCCTAGTAGCTGGTACAGTGCTATGTTTTGAGTTCAGTATGCGAAGAATGTTGGTAACACTGATGTTTTCAGTTGTTGCTCAGTAGTGTTTAGACTATAGTCAAGGATTTTTCAGCTTCTCATGCCCAGCCAGGGCACCTGACCCAAACTGGCCAACAGTGTATTCCATACCATGTGACATCCCATCTAGTTTAGGAACTGGGAAGTGTGGGGGGCAGGGATTCGCCGCTCGGGGACCGGCTGGGGGTCGGTCGGCGGGGGGTGAGCAATTGCCCTGCGCATCATTTGTACATTTCAATCCTTTTATTACTACTGTTGTCATTTTATTAGTGTTATCATTATCATTATTAGTTTCTTCTTTTCTGTTCTATTAAACCGTTCTTATCTCAGCCCATGAGTTTTACTTCTTCCCCCTATTTTCTCCCCCATCCCACTGGATGGGGGGGAAGTGAGTGAGCGGCTGCGTGGTGCTTAGTTGCTGGCTGGGGTTAAACCACGACACCCCAGAAAGGATCCTCACTCCCTTTCCATGCAACAGAGCAGGCTTTACAAATCCACCAGTATTTCAAAATATGTCTTCTGGTGGGAGAGGAAACACTCCCTTTCTTTTCCTTCCCAGCCATCACTCTTTTCCAATTCAGCTTCTATCTCAGGGAACAAAGCCTGATGTTATCTCACTCTTCCGAGGAAAAAGGAACAAATGTTCCTATGGGCGTAGATCCAAACACACTGAAGGTAACACCAAGTCTCCCAAACAATTCAACTAGCTTTGCAACAAGCTCACCAAAGATAAACATATGCAGTCTATGTAATGAAAGTAAATGAGCATCCGGATTTTAAGCCTCTGTCAGCCCATCCAGTGAAACTCAATGAGGCAGCTGCTGTCAACTTCTTGACTAAGCCAAGCAAATAACGCTATGAAGCAAGTGAGGAAAGCAAGCTGCAGGTATATGCTTCTTCTGAGTGGCATCAGAAATTGGCAGGGAAGAGCATCCTGGCACAAGTGCATGAGCTGGAATACAATTAAGTTGGCTCCATAGCAAACCTACACTTTCTTAGTGAGTTGAAGAGACTCTTGCTTTACAGTGCATCATAGTGATGCCATCATCAGCACCCCGGTGTCCAAGTGAATTATTAAAGCAATATAGCCGCATGAGTACATTGCAAAAAAGAATAATTGTTTAGAGGATGGCTTTGTATGGAAAATGGTCCAGCAGTAGATCCTGTTATGCTGGTCAGCTCCTAGGTGGGAATTGTGGTCTTCTTACAGTGAATGCACACAAAAGACATGGCAAAATGAGCAGTGTCTTACTCTTCAGTGCTGTACCAGAAGGCAAGAAGCTCCATCCCAAAAAAGCCCTGAGGCTGGAGGATGGTCAGGGTCCCAGTGGTTTACCTGTGGAAAACATGGTGCAAGAGGGAATCAGCTGTGTTTAGGAGAGACTTGCAAGAAAAAAACCTCTGTGCTGCACAAATCAGCTGGATGAGGCAGCAGCAAGCTCTCTTCCCTTCCAAGTGTCTCTGCTAGAACAAATACCCGAGAAGAGTGTCCTGCAGCTCTGCGCTGCTGCAGTGCTCCTTCCTTGGATGAAGCTAGAAGCTGAAAGGTCCTGACCCACTTGAGTAAGACCACTGGTGATTGGAACTGGTGATGAAAGGTCCCATGGTGGCTTCAGCTGGAAGAGTAATGTCAAATCCCAGCTGATGACGGCATTGCTTGTGCAGATTCCCTTCTCACCACTCTGCCCAGCTTAAAAAGCATTCAGCAGTCCTTATTTTCTGTATTTACACTCTCCAGGCTGCTGATTTTCTGCTATTTCCCACACCAAAGAGAAGTGCTTTCAACAACTGCCAATTTCTACTGTGGAGATACATTAATTGATTGGGAAGAGATTTAAGACCATCAAGTAAAATATCTGATTAACAGAAGTTCAGAAAACTCCTCTGATTGCTGATCCCAAAGTTTTAACTCCAGGTAGCATATTTCCAAATGTAATTCTTTTGTTTCTGTGCTGGCTGTCGTAAGGACTAATGCCAAAGAACCTTTACATACAGAAATCCTATGTGAGTTAGGTCAGGCTAAAACAGCACATAAGAGGGTATTCTGGCATACTTCACTATCATGTTTTCTGCCCCTTTTCACCCAGCCCTACACCTGAGTCTGTTGGTAAAAGTGCTTGGACTTGGAGACTTCTACTCTCCCTGGACTTCCCCCAGCTGGCCCTAAGGTCCTTGACCAGCAGAGTGAAACACAGCATTGGCAGAAGACAATTCTAATGGTTAAGTCTAGAATTTTAATCCCAGCCACTGTAACTCACCATAAGTTTTGATTTGATCTATAACCCTAATAAAAGCCACTTCCTATGAAGCTAAGCTGCGCAGAAGTGGCTGCTATTTTACTGGGAAGTAAAAAAACCAACCCTCACATATTACAAGAGACTCTGAGCCATCAGATGTGCTTTCCAGCATTTATTATCTGATTTGATGTGTTAATGGCTGGTTATTCTCATTAGCTGTTCTCTGGATTGATACAAACTGTTTTTCTGCACTTAGGCTGTGCAGCCTACTGTGTAAAGGTAACTAGCATGGGGCCTATGGATTAACTGGAGAATCAGATGTCAGCTGTGTTTCCATTCTCTAGCAGTGGTCTGAAGGAAGTGATGCTTCTGCAGTGCAGCTATGCAATGTCAAGAGCCCCTGGCTGAGATGAAGGCACCGATGTACAAACAGGAATGCAAGTTGCTGCGCTTATGAACTTGCACCAGGGAAAGTCAAGACACAAACAAAGCAGAGGTAAAGCAGACCCATAGAGATTAAGATATTTGTTAAATGAGAATGTGCCAAGTGGGAGACAGGGCTCTGCAAACATGCTGCTTTGCAGAAGAGTGCTGGCTGTTAAGCAGTTTTACCTGGCTGCTCCACTTGCTGTGACAGATCTCTCCCTTGTGTTAAATAAACTGTCCACTGTGTGAAGGAAATCTGTGCAAGGATGATCGGTCACTCTATACCAGAACCAATAAAGGATCAAACAAGAGAAAACTGTGGAAAGCTACATAAGCAATTACAGCAGAGCAACTCTTGTCTCATGACATCTAAGCACACAGACATTCTCTTGTTTTGTGTGAGGTAATGCTGTCCTCAAGGGCAAAATCACTTTAAGTGATATGACTGCAAGAAATATAGTACTTCACCTTATTCTTAAACCATCTGAGAACAGAAAGCCTTTTGTTTTGCTCTTTTGTAGTGGGTGCAGGGTGGAAGCTGGAAACAGAGAGCATGAGCCACACCTACATCTGGTGCTGAAAAGGGGTTGTCTTTAGAGCTGGAACAAAGAGCTAACAGACTTCAGCTCTCAGGCATAAGATCCTTGTCCAGGATGCATGAAACCTTTCTGTTGCCATAAAGTATTACAAAAGGTAGGGCCAGATCCCAGAAGGGACTTGGAAACAGATCTTGCTGCTGAATGTGATAGGATTGCTTGTGCGCTGTTGATGGATGAAGCAAGGCTGGTAATAGCTGCCTGCCTGCACAGCATGCCCAAAACCCAAGTAAAGAAAGGCAAAAAAGAGCACATACAAAAAGAAAAATGTGAATTTTCATGTTAGAGGAGGAAAAGCATGAGGAAAAGCATAAACAAATTGTTGGAAAAGCTGGACTTAGCAGCTCAGCCTGGGATCTTAAAAAGAGTCTTTGAGTACAAGGACTGGCAAAAAGCACACAGGGTCAGAGGGCTTCAGGCCCATCTAGATCACTTTGAAAAGCTTAATTCAACTCAGCCTAGGTTTGTATCTAAACTGAACTTGGAAAACTGAAACACTCCAAGGAAGCCGTAGGGGCTTACTGTGTTCAATGTGAGGGACATAGGCAAGAGAAGGATGTCGCCTTTGATGTATACTGCTGCATCTGCAATACCATCTGCTGGTTCACTGAAGAAGCTGGTCAACTGAACACAAAGGCGCAGACACACTGTGGCAAGAAGGAAGCAAGCCACTCACCCACCATCCCCGGCATCCATATTGTCCCGTGCCTGGTGTGGCTGTGGTAACACCGTTCCAAGGCCACTGCTATTGCACTCAACTTTTACAGTAGGGTCTTCTGACTGTATGTTGCTATTACCAATTTGCAAGTGCAGCCCCTTAACTGCTAAAAGTGTATCTATAACTATGTTCTGGTCCTAAAACTAGCTCTAAAGCATATCATTACAGTAGTCATGGTGTGGATGTGATCCCCTGCTTTGAACTTGCATGAGGCTAAATCAAGGCTAAAAAATTTATATCCATGGATTATGGCAGCCAGTTAATGTCTACTACAACTCCACCTAAACAAACCATCACTATGCAGATCTGCCGTATTGACTGCCTGCCAGTCAACAGATGCTTCTGTTTTCCTGATATACCCAGTTACTCACCAAAAACATTACTGGGTCCTTTTAGAGGAACCACCTAAAGATACATTGCACTGTACTCAGAGAAGTAGATTATTTAGTCTATAAAAATGTTCTGATCAGCAGAAGCGTCTATTAATGTGCCCTCAAAAGGGAATATTCATTATCACGTTGAGGCTAAAGGATGCTAAAGATTTGACCTATAATGATGGTTTTGAAGATGGGTGCAATATATTAGCTGCTACTAGCAAACTTGGTTTGGCCATACATGGGAGATAATGTGGGTCCATCCTGACAACAGCTGATTACGCATTCACTTCGAACAGATCACTCTGAAAAAGCACTGCATAAGTAGAAGCCAGGAGAAAGAAGTTGGGGGGATGAATCTGGGTCTTCTCCTGCAGCTGCCCTACAAAAGCATTCTCATTAGCTGCAAGGAAAGACAGAGAGAAACCATGTGACAGTACATTGGATATGCTGAGAGTGATGAGGAGGGGCAAATCCTGATCCACCTGGGACAGAAACAATATCAGATATTAAAACAGCACGTGACTGTCATGATTAGGGGAAAATGCTAAATAAACAGCTGCACACACATCCTAACCTTCCAGGGTAATCACTCACCCTCTGGAGCAATCCTGAGGGAGCACACACTGGTGGCCTGCAGAGCCATCTTACATTCATATACTTATAAAATCAGGCAAGCAGCCCCAGCCTCTGAGGAATAATCACAATGGGCACAATGGGAGAAAAGCAATCTTATCTGCTCATTCCTGTGAAACCGCCCGCAGGCAGACACAGAGCTCATCGGTGGGTCCTCAGAGACTATTTCATGTTGGTAACTGGAAGATGTCAGCCACAAGCAGCTGTGACAGCATTTTAGGCAAGCCAAGTGGTAAACTGATGGCATGTAGTGACACAGATTCAGTCAGCCTCAAAACAGCCTGATTGGGGGCAAGAGAAGAGCAAGCCACATGCTGCCATCAGCTGCACCATTGTGTGTAACAGCTGGAGGCCTTGGGCTTTGCCAAGCTGGCAGCCATATGGCAAATGAGGTAGAGAACCATTAATCTACATCCCCACAAGGAACTTCTTCAGATAATGCAAGCATGGGGCCACGTTAGCACACCGTAGGTTTTGCTTCACTTCTCTGTATGAAAAACAAATCCCCCACACACATCCCACGTGCACTTGCAGTTCAGGCAAGTAGGGAAATAGTTCACGATGCCATTGACCTAACTGCGTGGGTGAGTCACGTGGCAGGATGCATTGGGATGGAAAGGTTCTGCTAGCCACTCTTGTCTGAGCTGCCCTGCCAGAGCTGGGTACAGCCCAGGGCTCTTGCCTTCCAGACAAAGTATTTTCTCTGAAGTCTTAGGAGGGTTATCAGGGATAAAACCAGGACTAAAGTTCAAGGGATTTGGTTCTAGGGCTAAAGGAGCATTTGAATTTGGCACTGAAGCGATTGAAAGCAGAGCCCTCTTTACCCCTGGTGATAGAAAGTTGATGTGATTGCCCTCTTTGATTTTTGTTTTCAAGACTCAAACACAAACAGTAAACCTTGGTCTTCCCCCAGGGCTGAGCTAGAGAAATGGGCTAGGATGCAGCACTTCAAATTCCAGACAGACGCTGTAATAAAATGTGGAAATTGGATGCAAATTATTTACTACATTTATGATACCACATTATTTACTGGCACTGCAGTTTGATAATCACAGCAATAATTTTCAAATTACCTTTGCTCACTATTCACTCTCTTATGAGTGCTGAAATGCTTACTGTTCTTAAGCAGAGAGGATTTCTAAGACCTGTCCAATGCTCCTAAATTGAAACAATTTGCAAATTACTATGGAGGCCCAATGAACTTAAGGCTGATTTTCGAGGGCACAAATGGCAGTGAAGCATTATTTCTTTACAGACAACAGGACATCCAACTAATGATTTGCTGAGACACAGGAAGTCTCACATAAAACACTGTCTTAAATTTATGGCTCCTAATTCCCAGCTAGTGGGGAAAAATAAACAAAAAGCCACTAAACCAACCTCCTTCTCCTAGCATTTACTTGCTCCTCATATACAGTGATTGGCTCTAACTCTGTGTTTGAAGAGCATGCATGTCCCTGAACCCAGTATAGTTGAGACGATAATCTGCACCTGATAAGCTGCACCCTGGGACATCTGCTCAGTATTGACTTGCTTAGGTCTAATTGTTGGCTAGGACACATGGTAAACCAAGACATCAGATAAGTCCTGGGAGTAGGTGGAAGATCAGAAATATGATCCTGGGAGCCAGTATCTTGGCATACTACATATCTAGGCAGGCAGTACTGTAAAGTTGACTATGAATAGGAAACCTTCCCATTAAATCAATTATCCATTAACAAATTAGCCAGAACAACAGGATAAGATAGGTCTGAGTACTTCAGAATAGACGCAGCTAGGCAAGACGTTCTGAGCCTCACAACTTCTAAGAGATGCTCAGGGAGAACAATCTCACAGAGGCTATCCTCCATCAGAATGATCTGATTCAATATGAGGAGACACTGGAACATAATTATTGCATGATGGTCATCTTTCAGCTGTGCTTTTCTGATGTCTGCACGCTAGGATAAAGGCAGACATGGATTACTAAACTGATGATGCACACAGTGTATATTTTTATCCCACCTATAAACAAAAGCACATATATGCTTATTATGTATAATGCAATAAAAATAAAAAAGCAAACCCCAAACAATGAATCACTTCCTTGAAAGGGTTTTGCTTAATCATGTGCATGGTCATGCTGAGTGATGCTGTTGCGAGTACGCTGACACAACTTCAGCTTAGTTCTCTCACTGATTAAAAGAGAAATGTCTGTGAAATACTCGGTCACATTAGCAATTTAATGGGTTGTCTCATTCTTGTGTTTTTGCTAATTAAGGGTGTTGTGCAGGTAGCAATCAGATATTAACTGTGCTCCACACTGCAATATATCCAGCACAGATGAGCAGACCAGAAAAAGTCCAGAGCAAAATACAAACCTGCTCACATGCTTTCTGAGGTGCCCTTTGAAATTACTATGACTAAAAGTGATTGGCCATTTTACACACCTTTGGATTGCAATCTTGGTTTTTGTCACACTAGGATGAAATTTATCTCACCTAACTTTGCTGTCCTAAAACACAGGTGTCTAGGCTACTTCTGTAGGCTGCCTTTCAGGCTGATAGGGGAGAGCGAGGCATCTCCTGACCACATGCCTCCTTTAAGAGTAGTCAAAGCCAGGCGAGCAAATCCCTCCCAAACCTCTGTTCTTATGCGGGCTAGCAAGAACTGCACATGCATCAGAAGGAGGGAGTAATAGTGCATCTCTGGAGACACTCTACACTTGTGCTGGAAAATACTTAACATTTACAGACCTATTTGAAGTATGAGAGCCAGATCCTCAGCTCATATCTACTTGCATCCACTTGCAAGGGCCACAGAAGCTTGCAGGTACTGAGTTCTCCTAAGAATTAAGCAGTCAGCAGAGGCAGTGTGTCATCATAAAATATAAGCTAGCATAGTCTTATTGTAGGACCTTTACTCCAGTATTACCATCCTTACTCTCACTGCAAAGTCAAATTTGCTCCCTATCATCTCTACACCGTGAAACCTATTGGTCTGCAGCATCCACTAGCTGCTTCTCACCCAACACCTCATCAGGCAGTTCAGACACATGATTATGTGTCATTTAAAAACTCTGTCCTTCCTTCCTGTGCTGTGAAAGCAATGATGCTTTCAGTAACACAAACCAGCTGGGTTTAACAAAGTCTGAAATAATTTATGTATTTCAAATTCACTACCTGTTTTTTCTGGAGCCTGTGCATTTCACAGGAAGTTTATTACTCAGCCAGACTACCCTTTGCAGTATTACAAAGCAGGCTTTTGCTCGCAGGGCAGAGTAGATGTTTGTATTTCACAATCTGCATTTATTTGACAAACTCACAGTGAGGGATTCTGTTCTACTATAGCCACAGATTGTCTTATTTACAGACAGGGTAAAACTAATAATTAGTCTACTGAGACAATTAGGCAAACACCATTAATTATCAAGTGTGTAAACAAAATAGGTCTACATCAGCATTCACAAAGCTGAACAGCTGACCTTTCCACCACAGCAAGCCTTCGCCTTTTCTTGTCTGCTTTTCTTCTATTAGCTGCTCCAGTTGTGAGGTTCAAACAGACCACAAGATGCCCCTCTTGCTGTCATCCCACTGCTGTACAAGCTGGTCCCGTTTTCAGACAGCGCACAGGGAGGAGATCCTGTCTGGTGGCCCAACATGCTCTGCAGGAATGTGTCACTGTCAATGAACTTCTGAAGAAGCCCAAGCTGCTTTCTGGGGGAAATGTGCCTGCCAGGCTGATTTACACTGGAAGCCAGCCTACACCTTGTTAGTGTGTCTGGCTGGCACCTGCACAGCTGTCATGGCAGGCAGCTTGGGTCCAGCTTTCCCAAGCTCCCAGCTCCTCAAGAGACTGCCTTTGGTAATAGAGACATCTGTACTCAAGACCATCCCACCCCTTGGCAAAGAAGAGGTTGTTCCACTTCCCCCCTGAATGTGTGTCAGCAGCTGCTCTCTTTGGATGTCGGTACTATTCTGATGGCCTGCTGTTTCTTATATTTCAGGTGACTTTTTTCACCTCTTTATCATCTGAAAGGTCTGCATTTTTGTATTAGGTGTATTGTATCATCCAGGACGATGTTGGTTTCGTTACTGCCAGCAGAATTCAAGACATCTTCAAGAAACAGCACAGTGTTGTCCTCAGCCACTCCCTTTTTGTTATAAAGTCCTCCCTTCCTCTTGAGGCTGAAGATTTCTTGCCTCTGTTCAGCTCTTCTCATGGACTGCATGCATCAGAAATGAGCCACATAAAACAAACTGACCAATGGACTGGGGCAGAATGCTGTGCTGGTGCAACAGATAGTAGTAAAACATGCTGTACCAGTAGTAGGCTAGGAAGGCTAGGGGCAGAGCATGAAGAAAACCTAAACATGTAGGACAGGTGGAGAGATACTGGCATGTTTTAATCATGCTCTGCACACACTGAGCTTCCATCTTACGCTGGGTGGCTTCTTCTGGTCCCTGACACACAGAGACTGTTGAGAGCTCAAGCTCTCACAACTGGATCCAACTCTCAGAAGTCCATCACCTGTCAGTGCTTCTTGTAATGCTTAAGGCCAGATTTTCAGCTGATTCAGCTGATTTTTTTAGATCATCGGAATGCCTGACCCTGTGTGGAGTACTCAGTCACCCTGAAAATCCTGCCAAGAAGAATAAATTGCATGGAGGATCTGTGCTGGTAAACCATAGCACTCCATATACCAGAGTAAAGGAAAGAGTCACCTCTGCTGGGAATTCATGCCCTTGCAGAAAAGGTATTGGTTCGCCAGTGCCACTGTAGCTTCGTGAACGTGCATCCTCCCACGAAACATTTCATCGCAAACCATGAGACAGTGATCCACCAGAAGCTATAAATTTTTTATAACAATCATAAGGGTCCATAAGATCCATCTGGTCTTTTGTTTTTCCCTGATACAGATTTGTTTGCCAAGAATCAGCTTTCAAATAGTGGAAGAACTGTGTTTTGGGTGGCTGATCAGCCCATTGAAATTTTGTTACCTACTGAGGCCTTCACACTTCCTGAAAGATCTCCTCTGTTTACTTGAATTTTGTGTTTGATGGAAATGCTCTTCAGTCTCCAAGTCTAAAAAATGCAGGTTTCAAACACACCTGGTTTTCTTCTGGGTATATCTCACTTTGAAACCACAGGGAAGATCACATGCAATACGTTTGCATTGGTCTATGTGGCGTTGCTGATCTGCTGGAATCAGAACTGGAGCTAGTGCCCATCTATGAAACACCTCCTATGAAATGCCTTTTGAACTATAAATGAACTTTGAACAGAGCTACCCAACAAGAGCAAAGCTTCCTAAGGGAGCTTACCCCCCTACTTCCAGGGGCCAAGGCTACTTGCTTCTGCACTGGTAAACTCCTGAGACACCTGTATTTGCCTGCTACAGTAAAGAAATATAGGAGCGGTCAATCTGCACTTTAGCCCCAAGGCATCTGCAAGACAAAACCGGCTCTGGCATGTTCAATTCTGATTCCGGAAAAACAATTAAATTGAACCCTGAACCACCCACAAGATGATGAAGGATGTGCTTTACCTGCCTTTGATAAATATTTAGTCACCAAAAATCTGGCACAGGTGGGAACACAGACTCTATGTTGTAGCCCTCCATGTGCCTGCCTGTTGCTCTGCTGCTCTCCCTTTGCTTGACAGTTCCTCACTCCACTACTTTTTCATGAAGGGTAAAAATGGGGGCGACCCCAACAAGGGAAATCAAGAGACGCTCAGGCTAAAACACACACAAGCCTGGCATTAGGAGACTTATTTTAACAGTCCCACTGCAAACTAGTGAATTTGTGTTTTCAAAGTAAATATCTGCCTTAACAACTGCCTTAACATATAGCTGAAATACGATACAGTTTCTCGGCTTTTTCCTTTTCCTTAACATGGCCATCGCTCACTTGGATTAGGCACCAGACTCAAAGAGTGAGTTCATGGAGAAAGAGAAGCACATAGAGAATCACCTACTTCTATCTCTGTCTCCACTGACTTTGAGGATTAATCTTGGGCATACTCCTCTGCATTTCCTTCCGGATGGTTTGGGGAGTTTCTTGCTCAACTTGCTGCTTTCTCTGAATCTCATTTTCCAATGTCCGTACTCTACAAGGACACCTGTACATGGCTCCTCAGTATCTAACTTGGAGCCAGTTAAACCAGACAGCATGACAGACCACATATCAAAGGATTACGTACTGCAATGCATAAAGCCATTTATGGATTGCTGTCCCAAAGAATTTGTAAGGGAGACAGGAAAATTTGACCAATCCCATGTTCACAGCTTCACTCTTTCTAACACTTGAAATAGTAATAGAAAGACAAAATGAGGGTCTGTGAGTATGAACAGGCAGCGTAAATTCCTTCTTCAGCTTAAATATTGCAGTCACCACAAGATTTCTGTTGCTGTTATAAATCCTTAGTCATGCAGCTTCCACCCCTCAGGTCTGATATAGTCGAAAATATAGGGAACTAATAGCGTATTACTGTGACCTCTGCATTGATACTGATGCTTCATGATGCAATTCCTGTGGTTCAGTTAAAGCTATCTTCTTGCAGTAAAATTCCTATGTTGCATTTGAAGCATTTCACTCTGATATATTAAGAGCTTTTGAAGGTGATAGGTAGGAACTGAGGTGAGATCAATAAATACAAGGCCACTTTACTTGTTCCAGCTTTGAGCTCCTACCTAAAGACAGCCTGCAAATGTAAAAGATGTTGGGTGTTTTCTTTTTAGTTTCTCTTCTGATGTAAAAGCAGATGTGAAATAGCTTGACTTTACTTTAGAAATATCAAGTCTTGCTTTCATTTCCTTACTGGAGATTTCTTTTGGAACAAATTCTACTTCTTTTTGAAGGGGTTTTTAAGCCTTCTTGGGATGAAACTAAGGGAAATTTGACTGTGGTTGCTAAACACTCAGAGGATAAAGAACACAAGAAATGTAAACTATAGCAAAGAGAGTGCAGAATTAAGAGTTCTAAGAAAACAAAAACAAATTAAGTAAAGTTAAATGTAGGATGAAAGCAGGATACTTTTTAATAAGTATAACGAAAAGCAGAAATATCACGTAAGGAAAAACAACAAACACTGTTGGCTATCCAGTCTTCTTTAAAATTACATAAAGCAACAAATTTCTGGAGCAAAATCCCCAATCAGTAAGGGAATACTCAAAAGGATTACAAAAATGTCAAGAGATAGTATAAAAGCGAGAAATGGAAAGTATGTATGAGACCATAGACAAGTTACTACTGGCTCAGTCTTATAATCTCCCATCCTACTAACCTTGAAATTACAGTCCTCTTGTTTTGCAGAATTACACAGTAACTGCCTTAAACACAGCATATTTACACAAGTTGGAGAATAGGAAATAATTTAAAATCTCTTTCAGTAAAGACAGGCTACATTATAAAATGCAGTTCCTCAACTGTGAAAAGAGCTCAACCCAGTTAAACAGTATTTAGCATTCATACAGTTCTTTCACTTGCAAATGCTTCACAAATATTATCCAACTTAGGGCATAAAAGATCTTCCCAATGCATTTGCTTTTTGGCACAAGCTGGAGGTTACTGGTCCCACCATGAGCTCTGCCCATGCTCCTTATCCACTCCAGTGCAAAGTCAGGGTGGTGAGCCCAGTCACTTCCACTGACGTACATGAGGAACAGTCACCTGTACTCTCATGAGCTATTTGGTAGCCGTTGTAGGGGTAGTAATCTCCTTCAGAGGGATGGCAACACCCACAAAGGATGAAATGAAGCAGTATTTTCAAGTGCTCTTTTTTGTAATGCAGATATGCTCCTGACCTCCCCTTTGAGAGACAAGTAAATATTGTTACTCCTAATGGTAATAGCACTCTTGTCTCAGAACTTCTTTTAGAGTACCATTGTGGCCAGAAAAATTTCCAGCTAGTTCCCTCTCCTATTAAAACTATTGACAAGGTGAAATGATGATTTATTCGTGCTGCGTTTCTGCAGCATGGAATTTTGGCAGCAATAAATCTCTGTCCAGACAGATGATGTAATAATCTGAGCTTTCTACAAATGACTTAATGTTTCTTGGTGATTCCTAAAACAGTTCATATTTCCTAACTGAATGAGGAAATGCATGGACTATTTTTCCTCACCATGAATCAGTTTCAGAAAAAGGTTAGATGTTTTTTTAATTGTCTTGTCCTGTCTGGTATGGTAAATGGTCCAGTTGGTCACAAAAAAATACGTGCAATTTCTCAGCCTTTTCCATCTGTGAATTTTTAGGTACCTTTGTGACTCATATGATATAACCAAATGGAGAAAGACATAAGTCAAAGGGCCAGATCTGAATCCACATGCTCCACTGTTCTGAAGGAGTTTGAGGCAAACTTTATTCCACCAGCATTGGGATTTTTCTAGAGAGACTTTTGTGGTAAAGTCCAATTCCTTCAAATACACATGAATACACACAAATGCGCACACACACGCATAATTTGCACCACGTCTGTGCATCTCTGTGATGGATTCTTCTAAATCATGAAAATTGCCCACGGGATACCTGCTTTATATTTGGTTGATATAAAGCTTTAATTTGAATGCAGTAATCCTGACAAGTAGTGTCTGTATTTTAACAAAAGTCAGGGCTAAGCATCTTTATTAAGGCTACCCAAGGAATCAGGAGTAGATTCCTCTAGCCTTTATTCCAGTTTTCTGCACTAACTACTTTGCAGCTCTACATTGCCAAGAACTAATGACTGCCTTGTCCTTTCAGGTTTCTCTTTTCTTTTTAAGAGTGTACCAATAAACACACTAGCTTCCTCTTCTTCAGGGCTCATCACTTTGTCATCTCAAAGAGAGAAAAGCTTGAACAGAAACAACAGAGCTGAACTCCTTGAACTTTAGGGATAGTGAGATCTGGATTCTGTGTCTGTGTTTTGTGACTCACACCTCTTTGTAGCTTTGAGAAGTAAACTAAGTAGATTGCCTCTGTATCACATTGTTGAGACAGCAGCCAGGCTAGCCGAGTTATTCTGTCTTCATGTAAATGAAATGACAGTGAATGGGATTAGCTAAAAAGCAGCATCCACCCTTTGCACCCCCTGAAATATCTGCAGGACGCTTCCCTCCAGAGATCAGGTCACCTCTCGCTTGACGGAACAACAATGGCAGCTCCTAAATTTTGGCAAAAAAACCACCACAGCAAGATCAAATATTTAAGTCTCTACATCCATTTAAAGACATATGTTATATGGTCCCTGGAGGACACTTGATGCAAATGAAATCAGAAGGATCTATACAGAATTTTTCATGCCAGCTTCCTTCCTCTTTTGGATAAACAGGAGAGGGCTTCTGGGAACTTCAACAGAGGTAGCTTGACATTTTCTTCTACAATTAATTCAGTAAGGGGTCATGGATATGGCAAAGAGTGAGTAAGCATCAATGATTGTATTTAGATTAACCGCCAGGGCATTTGAGCTTACACCATCAAAACAGGAAACCCAACATCATGCTCCATCTTTCCCCAGCCCGGAACCAGCCCACACCTTCACTCCGCTGCACAGTTGCCATCAGCTCTGCAGGTAACCACCAGTGTCAGCCATGGTACCAACCGCAGCTATGGGTCAGCGCCTACAAAGAGTCAGACAGATGCTGCCTCAGCAAACCCAAAGATACAGACGCTACAATAGGAGAGCCCATATGCTCAAATGAAAATGCTTACTCTGTCTCTCCTCAACAAGGAGATTGTCCCTTAACTTATCTTCTGAAGACACATGCTAGTTTCCTTAGTGCTGGTCCTGTTTCTTTCCAAAGTCAGGTAAATTTTAAAAAGCTCCTTTTGTGAGGGTGTTTATAGGACTGGCATTGAGTGCAACATATATTACCTGCTGTTGGTCCCCTACACCTAATATCTATCCTGAACTTTGGGCTTCTCTGGACAGGAAGATTTTATCTCCAATATCTGGAAAAAGGCTCTGTCCATAGGCAGGGCTATAAACAAAACCAACTAACTCAAGCCAGTGCCTATACTGTGTTCTCTTTAAACAGAGGGGGAAGGGAATGATTAATGAAAATGTGGTCAGTAGTATTTATTATTGAGTTGCCTTCCTCGCTCTGTCAGTTATTGCTGCAGGAGGCCCACTGCTCCATGCCCTGCTTCCTCTTCTGTCCTTCGAAAAATAAGCTGCATTGAGGCCAAAAGTTCTACTCGTTCCCAGCTTGCCGTTAGGAGAGCATGATGAAGATCCATTCCTAAGAGAGAAAGGGTTCTTCTGTAGCAGACTTTTCCTTTCAGACCATAGCAATGATGCACTTAATGTCCAGGTCAACAATTCCTATCCCCGCCCCACAACAAAAACAGGGTTTCTTAGATGCAGCCCCAGTACACCGACATATTTGATGCTAAATGTTGGACAGCTAGAATGACAGATCCTGTAAGTCTTTTCTTCTCAGCTAACAAACATGTGGGACCTGTTGTTTTCATCGTGTGAACCATGTGTTTATGTGCATGGTGGCACTTGGCAGTAAGCGCTGACTTGCCCTCGCCACAAGCAGTGGGGTTCTGTGATAGGGTGTTCACTCCCATAAGCACTCACAGCCTGAAAGCAAGTGGACTGGGGAAAACATTCCAAGATCAGGCTAATTAGGGAAAATGGAGTGAATAATTTCTCCACCTAATTGGTCTCCTTAACATCTTACATAGACACATGTTTTTTCAGATGATTCAACCAATTGATAATGTTTTGCCCTACATTTAGGACACAATGTCAAAAAGAAATTCTCTTAACTTTGACTAAGTCTTGCCCTATTGACCAGCACAGGCTTGCATAACCAGCTTTGCTTTAAGCTTTCATTACACAACTTTTTCGAAAGTAAAAATCACCAACAACTTACTGCATTTCTCGTTCCCTTTAATTTCAAGTGTCTGAGCTCAACAAGACCTGCAATTTGGCTTGCTCTTTCTTTCACCCTTTTATGGTCATTCTACTAGTCAGTTTTCCTTACAACATAGTCCTTCTCTGTATTTTTAATTAAAATATCATCATTAAAATACACATGGGAGAAGAGACGTGAAATGTCTACAAAGAATCCTTTCCCCTCTAAAGAATAACTTTGAAGAACAGATATTGTGGTGATAAAATACATTAATGAGAGAGCAGATGTGTAAGTGATGCGATTGCTGCCCTCAGCTCTGTCACTAAAGCCATAACCTCACATGTGCACAGAAGTTGTGGAAGCTTCATCCCACACGTGATGTCAGAAGGGAACAACCCTTGCCAGGCAGGAATAGGAAGGCAGAGGTGACAACAGATTAGAAGAGCAGCATCCCTTGACTTCGACAGTGTAGCACTGAACTTCAGCTGTAAACCGTAACTAGCTAGGTGTTGCCATGTTCTTTCATTAAGGATGATCTGGATGGTGCCTGCTTCTCTTAATACATTACCTGAAAAGATCTTATTTTGGCAATAATGAGGAATATTTCTGAATACTTTTAAAGAGAGCTTAAGAAACTGAGTTAAGAGTTTTAGTGCCATTTTAAATATTACAATACCTTGAACTTTTGTCAATCACTTTCACATTCAGGACTTGTCTCTCTAATGATGACTTTTCCTGGCAGATCTCAAAACTAGTTCAGAGGTGTCACTTTAAAAAGGCTGTAATGAAGATTTCTCAAGCAAAGGGGTGTAGTCTTGTGTGACACACCTAACTGAGATGCATTTGTTGCTTTTATTTTTGATTGCCTTACTGATGTTACAGCACACCTAAGAACATTATTACAGGCAAGAGCAGCAGAAATTTGTCACCTGCTTCATGCCATTGCACCCATGCAGCCACCCAGTCCCTGGGAACCTAGCTTGGTTATAGCTGATGCATTTTATGTTTAGCATGCTAATCTTGCAGATTTCAGTCTATTTGCCCTGTCTTATCAGTGCTTGTATCTATCTGCTTCATGAGGTAAGTCCATACCTGGAGTAGATGTGGAAACTACCAAGCTGCTGTAACAAAAGGTGAATTACCACCATTCTTTAAGAGACTGATACATTTGGCTACTTGCTCTGGCTTAAAAAAGGCATTGCTTGGTGCATTAGACATGAGAGGAGGAAATTATGGCAATTTAAAACAAAATCAGGAAGTTTTACCATTAGATAAGTCAAAATTGCTGGACCAGATGTGGTAACACTTGGAGCATGAAGTAGCTTTACCGATAGGTTACTTATGAATTATTTCTTGGTGAGTGTCTCTTTCTGAGGGCGTTCTTAAGTGGTTTTTTGCAATTCTATTCAATTCAAAAGAGTTCTTGGATGGAGTAATAGCACAATGGCTTATTTTCTGCCTTCTTGGATTTAGTTGCGCTGCATCATTATTTTTTGCTGGCAACAGGAGTAGCTTTTCATCTTCTTTTCACCTAATCAAGAGTAATACAGAAATCCTGCACTAGGCTGCAGACAATTATTTGTAAGGTAGTTGATAGTTTGCTCTTTGACGAGATTAGCTTTATTCATGTAGCTGGTAGAATATGAATATCATGCTTAAAATACAGCATGTGAACTTGAAATCAAATGAAGAAGCAACCTCAAAAAAGCACAAATGTAGTGAACGCTTCACTAAAGTTAATGGTATGACTTAGTCTGACAAGTCAGACCAGCAGCAGGATAAAAACCCTGCTTGAAATAGATTTTTTCTTGAGTGAGGGGAAAGTAGAGGTGGTTGCAGTGTTTCAGTGTCCCCAGTATTTTGTAGAGGACTCTAAGGGATTCTTTTAACATCTATTTTAATAAAATAGGCAGGGCCTTCAAGAGAGGGGAGGAACAAGCAGAGGACTCTAATTAACATCTCTTGTGATGAAACTTGTATTACCATACACCTGAAGTTAGTGTGGAGAGTCACAGCTTTGATTTTGGCCTAAACACCCCAAATATTGCATGCCTCAGTGAACAGAAGCATTTGGTGAAGTCCAGTTTCACTAATCGTTTTATCTACATACCTACTTACTCTAAAGTATATTCTGTGCCGGTTTTGGCAGCAACTGGTGTCTAACAAAAAACTTACTAAAAAGGCAAAATCAGATGCGACCAGATGAGAGCAAAACCAACCTCATGGGCAGCCTAAGAAACACATTGACAGTAGCTCAATACCTGCATGCACTTGCCAGAAAACCTCTAATGGTCAATAAAAGGCAATAAAAGGCCTGACTAAATAAATGCACCATTCAGTGTGCCTTCAAGAGCTATAAACTCAGACTCCAGTATATCTCCTTGGGAAAAAAAGATCTCTTAGCCAGATGCCTTAAGAAGAATCCATTGCACTAGTCCTACAGCTCTCCAGAAAGCTTCCAGGTGATCACAGAAGCTGAGAGCAGTGTGATTTGAGCTGAACGTTACAGTATTCATAGGAATATATGGGAAAAAGGAGTTTTCAGATATGTTCAGGGCTATTAGAGGCAGCAACCAACACCATATGCAGCGAATAGTAAAGAAGAAAGCACCTCTTGCTAGTCGTTACTGAAGAGCATTTTGGGGATTATCAGCTGCAGAAGCAACTCACAGTACCACTATGAGGTTTAAACTGTTACTAGTGGATTAATAGCTTTGGAACATAAAATACAAATGCTTTCAAAATGAGATGAAGGGATTGGAACCTAAAGAAAAATAAATGTCACTGGATCTCCTTAGTCTACTCTCCTATCCATGGCTGACGTTGTTTGACCTCACTAGGTTTGCTATTCATGTGCAGACAGCCACTTGATAACCAAATACTACCTGCATAGAGAGCAATTTCTCAGAGCTGGTTACAAAAAGGATCACATAGTGGTTTTGGCATTCTGTGAAGTGGACACTCATTAGAGTAGCATAATTATTTAAAAAAGATGAATTAAAAATGAAACAAAACTACTTGGAGAGGAGTTACAAAGATGACAGAGCCAAACTCTCCTCAGCAGTGGCAGATGATATACAAAGATGTGGAGGCCACAAACTGTTCTGGGAAGTCCAGATTGGACATTAGGATATGTTTTTGGTGGGAGGATGGCAAAACACTGGAGTAGATACCCTTGGAGGTTTCCAGGATCTTGCTAGACAAGATGACCTATTGTAGTGTTGGTGGTAGCCCCAGTTCAAGTGGGTGTTCAGACATAATGATCTACAGAGGTACCTGCCAGCCAATGTTGCTGTGCTGCAAGTTTACAGGCACAAAAAGACCGTGTATCTATGAGTATCCATGCACCAACACAGGCTGGGGGCCAACCAGCTGGAAAGCAAGGGTCCTGGTGGACACCGAGTTGAACATGAGCCAGCAATGTGTCTTTGCAGCAAGAAGACCAACAGCATCCTGGGTTGCACTAGGAAAAGCGGTGCCAGCAGGTTGAGGGAAGTGATCCTTCCCCTCTACTCAGCACTAGTGAGACACATTTGTGGTGCTGGGTTCACTTCTGAGTTCCCCAGTATAAGCAAGACATGGGTGTAGTGGAGTAAAGGGCTGCAAAGTCCTGTAAAGGGCTGCAAAGTTGATTAAGGGACTGAAGCATCTGTCGTATCAGGAGAGGCTGAGCGAGCTGGGATAGTTTAACCTGGAGAAGAGAAGGCTCAAGGGGGACATCATCCATGTTTATAAATACCTGATAGGAAGATGTAAAGAAGACCGAGCCAGACTCTTCTCAGTGGTATCCAGTGAACGGACAAGAGGCAATGGGCACAAAATACAAAGGATTCCATCTGAAGATAGGAAAAAACTTTTATAGTAAGGATGGACAAACACTCCAACATTGGCACTGGCTGCCCAAAGAGGCTGTGCAGTCTTTGTTCATGGAGATACTCAAAATCCAACTGAACACAGTCCTGAGCAAGCTGCTCTAGTCAACTTTCCTTCCAGTGGGGGGTTGGAATAGAGGAGCTCTAGAAGTGCCTCCCAATCTTATTATTCTGTGAGGCTGTGACTCTGAGTTCTGCAGCTTTTGTTGTGTCAGGAGTATGTCCACTGGTATGATTGCAATGTGTGGTTAATTCTTGGCTGTTCATTTAGTGTAATACCTGGGTTGAGGCTTTACCATAACACACACTCAGAGACAGATGGGCTGGCTCTGCAGAGAGCCAGAGTGGGACAACAAATGTAACATCTAAGGTGCATTTCTGTGTGGATGATGTTACACTTTTCCAGCATGAGCTGAGTTTAACAGCTTTTGTGGATCAAGAGTTCAGGCTAGTAAACTCTGCTGGCTCTAGCTGCATTATGCTCCTGGAATTAAAAGCACTGGGCACCTTGATGCAAAGACACCTTGGCTACTACTCATCTGGCTTAGCCTCACTTATTTTCATACTGAGTATGGGCTGGCTGCACTTGGAGATACTTGCCTTTCTCTAAAATCTGTTTTGTATCTTTTCAGGTTCCAGATTTTTTTCATGCGAGCGTGCCCTCAGCTACACTGTGTAATGTAATGGGAAGCTAACAGTATGTTCATTTCCAACACCACAGCTCCTGAACGCTTTCTTTCAGAGATCAGTAGAGAGTGGTGCATATGACATTATACTGAGGCCAGCCTATGCTGACTTCTCTATAGGAGAAGAGGCTTCTGCCTCTGCAAACTCTGTCTCTGGAGTTCACATGAAAATGAACACATGTACATCTTTAGGTGCAGTAAAACAAGAGAAAAAGAGTCCAGTAATGATTTGCATTATGGTGTACAACACTGAAAAGGATGTTGTACCCTCTTTAGGCCCTACGGTAAAGTCCATCCTCAGCTTTTTTAGGAGTGTAGCTGCCATATAAAGTCAAAGAGCATGGGAACAAGAACTGTCCTACTCATGTTCAAATGAAAAATTACACCTTCTCTCAGCTCTGGTTTTATGCTTAGAAATGCTGGTAATTTGGTTGTGGGATCAAAGATTGCCTTTAGCCCACCTTGCCCCGCCTTGCCAAGGCTCTTTTTCTCCCCTGTCTCTGCTTGGCAGGAGAGAAAGAGAAGGGGAAACAGCTTGGCTTGGCCCTGAGGGCACCAATCGGCCTTAACCCCCCTGTCCAGCTGCACCCAGGGCCTCCACCCACAGCCTCTTCCAGGGGCCACGGGGCTGTTTAAGCTCAGGCCTGGGCTTAAACAGAGCTACGCTATAGGTGTGCCCGTCTTTGGTTCCAACTGTGCTGGCCATGGACCCCCTTGGTCTGGACCAGGCCCGACTGCCGACCTGCATCATTGCTGTGGGCTTGCTTGGTGATCACCGGCCGAGCCTGACCCTCCTCATTGATGCTGGACCTAATCCTGACTTGCAAACTCATGTTCCCTTGGACCTGCCTCACCACCACAGACCCGCCTGACAATCTGGACTCTTGGCCGACCCCAGCTGCTCTCCCCAGGGCGGCCCTGCTCACATCGCTTGGAGGCAGTGGGACAGGGCCGGGCTGGTGAGGCCCTGGTCCTGCTGGCCATGGTATCATGCTTGACTCCCCATCTCCGGGGGAGCAGCCAGCCCCTGCTGAGCCCTGACTGGGGAAACCCTACCTGGGCAGCTAGTTAGGCAAACAAGGAGCTGCACAAGACTGGCTAGCTTTAGAAGTGGGGAAAAAATGCAGCTCGTAAGAACTTCTGACGTGGTTGCACTTCTTGGAGAGAGCTGGACCAAACTATAGCAAGCCAATAGGAACATGTGCCTGGTGGAAATGTTCTAGACCATTCAGAGTTGGCCCCAAGTCACTAGCTCCCCTCCTCCATTAGCAATTTATAGAGTTACATCTTAATAGCAGCTGCTTTGCCACCACTGCTCACATCAAGAAAATAGGATGTTATGTCCAAATATGCCTGTAAATGTGTGAAAAAGGCTCAAAACTGGTGCCCTGTCAGACCTAGAGAACAAAAGACTTAACAGAAGAGACACAGAGCATCCCCTTTCAGACACGTGTCTCTTCTGAAAGTCTTTAAAGATTTCCTCTTTCTCCTGGAAATATCTTTTGAGACTTTTGCCTTTTTGTCTCTGTGAGCCCATAACACTTTGGCCTGCAGAGGTGAAAGCTCTGTGTTGCGACTTCCAAGAATGACTTGGTCCGTAAGCTGTAAAAGCCTTGTATAGCATGAGTGTGTGCATATTGACAGTGGAGATGTGGATCTGACTCTTAGTTCACTGTGTATATCTGACCTAATTTTAAACTGGAGTCCTTGGCACTGCCAGCACTCTACTGGCAGCAGCCTGGAGCTCATAGCAGGCTGCCAAACCATCCTGATAAGGAGGGCAACTGCAGAGGTGATTATCTGAACTGATCTCTGGGCTACTCTGTCTAGGATGCTTCCTATGACCAGTCTCCCAGGGCAGTTAACCTGTGAGAGTCAGGCTGGTATTTTAGCAGAGGATGCATGTGGGCCAGAGCTAATGTGGTATGTAGTAGGGTCCCTTCTGTACAGTAGCAGAGAAGCTGCAAGCCCAGTTTCCCAAGGTGGTCTTGCTCTATATCTGCCACTTCCCTTGCTGACTCCATTCCTGGCAGAGGTGGGAACCGCCCAGGCAACTCCACCCCCTTCTCTTTGAAGCAGAAAAGAAACCTAATTTTGCTTCTGCAGCTGAGACGCCTGGACACAACTCTATTGACACTAGTTTCCAGGCTGGATGGTTTAAAACTTGCCCGGGTTATCTACATTAAAAGTCCAGTCACAGAACTGTACGTCAGTCAGCAGTATAGACTTACTCTCTAATGCAAGTGAAATGATACATGATGGTCAAACTGACAAATGAGATTTCACTGTGTCCACTAAATAGTGGAAACAGTAAACATACAAACAGGACATGGCATAAGGAAAAAGTGAGTAGCCAGTCAATAATATTTTCACTTAAAAATATAAAATATATGTTCTTTAAAACTTAGCAATTTTGTCTATTTTTCACTAGCAGTCAAGCTTGGAAAGACCTCAGTGAGTGTGTAAGGTTGGGAGTTTGGATCTTTTTTCAGTTTTTAATGAGTAATCATCATATGTTCTAAGCTAGAGCAGGAGCTGGGATGGAGACAGGTCATGATAAGGAAACATCTCCATCTCCACTCTTTCTGCTATCAAACACTGGCGTCATTGGGCTTTGACTGAGTTCTGGAGTGGTGGAAGATTGAGTAGGTCAGGTTCAGAGAAAGAAACCTTGAAAAAACAGACACAAAATGAGCACCTTTCAGTATGTTGTCTTCAGTTACCTGTGGCAGTCAATAAGAATGACAAGTGGGAAAGGGAAGAAGGCCACTAAGAAGAACTTAAAGGAGTCTGTATGTCCTCATCTTGGAAATAAAACTCCAATGAACTGTCTAGTCGCCACAACTGAAAAAATCAGATTTTTGGCTATTGTTGTTGCAAGTTAAATGCTCTCACTTTACTTATTAGCTGATAAAAATTGCTGAAATATGCAGAAGGTCATCCCTGAGCAAAAAAGCAACATGAAAACCCACAAGGAGCTAGAGATAGCAAAGGTGGAGTAATGTATATGCAGCTGGCAATCCCTGACCTATGGGTACACTAACAAGGTAATAACATGAAAAAAAGCAGAAATGAGAAACATACGTAAGTAATAAAAGAGAGATTCTGACAAAATGGAATTGCTGACTGAAGTAGAAATTATTAAAGCAGCAATATGATAAGCACCAAAAAGAGCAACAGGAGGGACAATGGAACAACAATTAACCAGTGCAGGTTGTTTATTTGGGATGGGATGAGTGTGGGAAAGAAGAACAACCTGGGAGGGTGAAAAGGGGAATATAAGGGAATGTAAATGAAGTAACAGGGATGGATTGGAGGTACCTGCAACAGCCCTGCACTTGATCTCTGCAGTTCAGAGGACAATAAACTTGCTTTTTCTACCTGACTCATTTCTGGCGTGCTTCCCTGGTCAGGAGGGACCTGGATTATTTTTCTTTGTCAGGGCCTTCGGTTCTTGCCCCAGTTATGTTGTAGATATTCCTGTGCCCAGCCTTGTCTCTGGCACTGTTTCCCAGTTGAATCTCTTGATCCATGTTGTAGGTAGGTGGGGTCCTGTCTCCTGGACGGACCTCAGGTCCACAGTCTTGTCTCCAATTCTGTCTTGTGCTGCTCCTGACTGGACTCCCTGGACAGGCTCCAGACCTCACCATCACCTTGCCTTGTCTGGGACTGTCGATGGATGCTGCACACCCTATTCACATACTGTAGGACTGTGCCCTGGCCAGCAAGGGTATTATCTGTGCTGTGGTCACCCTTGGCCCCAGCTTGTCCTCCCTCAGGCAGAAACCCTGCTCTTGCTGCTCCCTGACTCCACCTAACATCAACAAAGGAAGGCCTAGAAGGTACCACCTAGTATCACCATCATTTCACATGTTTGTCTCCTAGCATAAATGAAATTATTCTCTCAATTACCTTCTGGATCTTATTTACTGCAACAAAAATTTATGAAAAGTGAGTTTATATATTCTTCTTCCCCTTCAACATGTTTGACTAGTTGTTCATGTCTGAAATATTTTCTTCCAATAAGAAATTTCTCCAGCTTCTCTGAAGAATTTGTTTCGTGTTTGCTTTTGTCACATCTTTCATTTCCATATTCACTGCCATGATGTTTTCTTAGCATACAATACTTAGGGTGCAGAACCAAAGGCTTCAGTCCTGGTTTTACAGTTGCTCCATGGGTCACTCCTCTGCCTCTGCATGCAAAAGGACAGGAGTCTCATTAGAGAGTAGGGATTCCTAGTTAGTTCAGCCAATGAAAAGTTTCCAGCTAGTGAAACAACCCTAATGTCTGCAATCTCTTTGGAACCAGCCTTGGAAGTATTGTTTTTACTAAGAAATGCTACTGTCCCAGGAAGACAGGAGACTAAAATCATAAGAAACCTAAGAGAGTTTTCATCCATGCTTACTCTTTTTGTATGCACCCCTTAACACCAGGCTGCTTGCTTTAAGAGACCCTCACAAATCTAGGCTATATATTTGACTTCTTGTTGTCCTTCCAAAGCTACTCTCTTTTTTCAGTAATGCTTCTGAGTATACTGATTTTTTTCAACAGTTTTGAGTTAACTCAGGTGGTCAAGCTGTGGCCATGCATGGCTAATTATAGTGGAAGGAGAAAAATGAGTACATTGATTAACATTCTGTTCCCTTTGGAGAGACTAGGAAATTACTTTGGCAGCGCCAGATTCACTGACACCCTGCTGGCAGCTTATTGCCCATGTTTTCTGAATTGCAATAATTTTTGAAAAATGTGGTTGATCCTTGACTGTTGGCTGGGGGGGTGAAAACAGAGTTCCGGGGATTTAATGTTTGATGTCATTTTAAAAAGCTTTTCTTCACTGGGCCCCCTGTGGCCTTTCTTCATAGCAGACTTGAGCATTGCAGGCTTAATTACTTGCTCTGTTTCCATTTGTGCACAGCAGCCTCTGCACAGGCCTCTGCACTCCTGAGGACTCCAGAAGAATTTCATCAGACATAACGACAGTCAGAGACATCCAGCATTATACAACTGGTCCTGCTAAATGTGCCTGGGCTGACTGCTCTACTCCTCCATGACATTATACTTATTCAGAGACAATGCAGAGAAGGCTCTGGAATAAGTGCACGGAAACCAGGAGATCTTTTGTTGGCTTATATTAAGACCTTAAACATATATTTTTTCTTCAGAGTTCTGCCTTGTCTTTACCAGACCCAACTGTTTTCTTCATGCTGTGACAATTAATTGGATTGTTTTCATTTAAAGATCCAAGCCCACAAGATAACTGGAATGGAACTGAATTGTTTTCCTTTCTCTACTCTCCCTCATTAGTAGTCTAAACAAGTGTGAGGCTGCATTAAGTTTGTAACTATTTTGTTAGCTTGGAATCACTTTCTTCTCTTCTGCAGATGGAGACTGTGCTTAGATCATTATATTCCAGTGTGTGGTTGTGGTATATTAAAAGTGAAAAGGCTAGTTATATAATTTACTTTTTCAATTACCTTGATAGTGAAAAAGAAGGACAACAAAGGTAAGTTTCACAAAGAAGAGCAGCAAAAAAGGAAGGTAATTACAGCATGTTTACGTATTTTTTACTACAAAAGTAGCATTAAAGGCTACCTAATCAAATCTCTGTGCTGAGAGGCTAAATTGGGAAGATGATAGTATCATTGCAAGCTCTGCCTGCAACAACACAGTTGAGATTTCAAAATGTCATCCCATTTATTATGTTTGTCTTCACAGGGTGATTGTCTCAATTTCTTATGGGCCTGACCTACAAATGCAATGGTTGATCAGTTCCTCTCCTTAGTAAACTTTGAAAACTATTACTGAAATGCTAAAACTATTGCTGAAATGCTCACAGTAGTTAGCACTTCATTTGCAAACCTTCAGAGTGTCACTGTGAGAATGGGAGAAGCGCACACTGATCTCTGCGTTCACATTGCAGACTGGCTGAACGTTCAGGCAGATACCCTACTGTGCAGGGCAATAGCATGTAGCGTTACTCGTTCTTTATCAACATTAAAACTTAAGAATGCAAGTGATCTTGCTGACATAGGCCAGTACGCTCGACATCTTCACATGCCAGATTTAATTACACTGACTGTTCATGTATGTGCTTGTGTGTACGACAGACAAATGGACAGAGTCAGAGACCCTGTAAAATTTATGTCAATCAAGAACAGATTCTTGATATTTTATCAAGTCTTCACCAGCAGCACAATTTATCTTTTACTAGAAAAAGAGTACCTTTTCTGGATATTTATAGGGACTGTATGAGAGACATGAGGAAACTGATTCTTATACCCCCATTCCAAATTAGAATTACACTTTGATTTTAAAATGTTTTATCTAGAAACTCCTACTTCACATTAGATGATACATGTAGCTAAGCAAATTTGGTAAGAAGCCAGCTCATTTAAGAACTGACCTTTACCAAGCTAAGAGCTATTATTTTTATACCCCTGTAGATTTTACTGCATTTATTTGTTGTGTGAGAAATACCCAGACCTCAAGAGCTGACAGCTCTGCTCCTGCAATGACTTCTCTCTCTCTTTGTTCTGCATAGCAAAGCCAAAGTTTACTGTTTACTGTGAAAGTTGGAGAAGTGCCCTTTTTGCAACTTTGGCAGTAAACAGCACCTTCCTCACTAGCAGCCTAGAGCTTTGAGGGAGGAGCAGAGGTATAGGAGAAGCACAGTTATGGTAGAAACAGCGAGGGTTCAAGCACTTGGCTTCAGTGCTGGCTGAGAGGCAACACCTCTCAAGAGGGAACCAGATCAGTGTTGAAAATTTGGAGGAGACTTCTCATGTTGTTAAACAGCAAGCAGTATGGAAAATATCCCCTATGCTGTTCAGTAAGGAAAAGTCAGTAATGAAAGACATCACAAGGACATGCTTCACACACACTGGAAACAAAGGAGAAGCTGTGCCCATCTGTTAGTGGGTTGGGGAAATCTAGTAGGAATGTGCAGGGACAGTCAGGTTCTGCTAAAGGGACTTAGGGAACAAGGAGGTCTCTAGGGAATGGAGCTGGAAGACAGTGAGGGAAAGGACTGGAAATACAAATTAAGAATGCAGCAGAGCAGGGATTGCATCTTTGTGTGTGTATTTAGGATGGAGTTTGCAGGCTTTCAATTATTCCATTGAAATGGAGGGGGGCGGGACAAGGCAGAGGAAATTAAATAACCAAAGCACTTGACTAAACCCCAGAATTTCATCACCATCATCTCCTTCTTTTCTGGACTCATAGTTTTGTCAGTTTTGTGAAAGTTTGGGAGGGGGGAGCTAATTTAAGATTTTTGAGCACTTAAAAGTTGGCAGTGCTGCATTAGTCTTGGATTAGCTTAGCTTTGGGTAAGAAATACTTCCAAAGTTCTTTATGGTGATCCCTTTACACTGTACTTACTTCCTTCATCATGGAAAGGGTGGGTCTGCTCTTGAGACTCCTCGATCCTTGGAACTATGGTTTTCTGAGGCTATCTGTGACCCTTGTTCTAGCCTCTTCCCTCATCAAATCCTTCTTCCTTCAGTGCAGCAACTCTGAGGTATCTACAGCTGGACCATGCATCTTAGCAACTGAGTGCCTGAACATGAATGCAAGCTTACGTTCTAAGCTTATACCAGCCACTTTTGGACAAATCTTTCATGGTCTTACAAACACTTCTTCACAACTCCAGTGATGTTTTATCCCACTTCCTTGTAACCCATCCTCTTATCTTCCATACTGACTCCATACTTTGAACTACAGACTCTGAAAGTAACTGCAGGTTTTGACTCCCCTGCAACTGACCATCCATACATGAAGATATCAAGAGGAGAGAGGCCAGAAGTCCATGGCCTTCAGGCAGGAAGCTTGTCACCTTGCATAGGCAAACTTCAGTCCCATTCTGTGTGACCAGACACACGACCCTATCCTGTGACCTGAAGTATGGTGTTTCAAGTTACAGTAGAAGAAATATGACAGGTCCAATTCCAGTCAGGTTAGTCTCTGTGCCTCCTGAGCCTATTTTGTCATCCTTGGTTCTCCTATGAGAGCTACATTATGCTGTGATGCTAGCCATCCCTTCCAAGCAAGCATGCCTCTCCTTAGGCTGTTCCAGAAGTCCATGTTCAATGGGGTAGCTCCTCTGAGTATAGAGACTTCAGCATCAGGCCTGAAAATAGATGCATTAAGGTTGAAAAACAGAGAACAGAATGTAACAGCAAGTTGCATCATTTAGTTTACATCTTGTTCCAGTTTCTTTTTTTCTTAATTTATTTTAAGAGCTTTATTTCAGACACAAAAACTGAACTAGATAGCTGTATAGCAAAGACAAGCAGAAAGCAAGTGTCAAGTAAGAAAACAGACTGTGTGGTAAGCTTGCAATATACAGATGATCTCCCGTGTGTCAGGATAATGTGAAAATAACAATGGATCTAGTAAAGAATCTGCAGAGAATCTTTGGTAAGAGGAAGAAAGCATATGGTCACTCCTGAAACACTGTAAGAACAGATCAAAGATATTAACTAAGAATAAAATGCCTGAAGAATAGGAGTATTTTTGTTAAATATATTATTTTGTATCCCTCACGTTGACTGGAAAGATTGTCAACTTCATTATTCTCTAGAATTTTAAAGAAAGGACAGTGCTGACTGCCAAAGAATATTGAGCTTCCTTAAAAATTAAAAATAGTTATTATTAGGTAGTGTTTTTGCTAACTTTTTTGTTCTAGACTTTCCGTGATTCTTTATTTATGGAAAAAGATCATGTACTAAATATGTCTCTTGCAAGTCCACCAAAGATTTTCTCCAGAGATAATCCAGGAACAATATTTTAAGAGATGACATTGTTTAAGTGAACTCAGCTATAAGTATTTTAATTGCTTACAAAATTAATAAAATTTGTCACATCCTTAACTCCTGCATGAGGAATTTGGTATCTCTGTGCCAGGAAGAAACATGCTGTGGGTACCAAATTGCCTGCAAAAGTCACAGCCAAGCCAGAAGTTCATGCTAAAAGATAATAATACTTACATAGTAAAGAAGTAATTTAAATGGTATTGAAAATTGGCAAAATACTGGTTTTGGAAGGATAGTTGTGAATTGCTAAGACATTCAGGATATGAGTTGACAGTCTGTAAGGTGACTATAGTAATTTTCTTGATTTTGTATAGCTGAATGAGTTGCTTTGTTCCTTAGACTACACATATGGAAACACAAATGGTTTCCCAGTGACAGAGATGCTATTAATATAGAGAAAATTATCTGGGCTTTCAGTAAAGTATAAATTAGAATTTTCTAAGAAGAGGTGTGGAGATAGCAACAGTCTGTAGTTGCCTGTATGGAACAGAGATGGATTGTTGCAAATGCCTTCAAAAGGAACCTCATTTAAAAACTTAACTAATACTATTTACTTGTTGACATTGCTTAACTTTGTTACTATTTTTGAGAGGCATAGCAAATGGTGTCTTCTGCCTTCAAATTAAGAGGTGAGGCAAGAAGTATATGCCCCTGGAAAAATTCATGGTTCATCCACACCTTGAATAGTGAAATTCTGGTTTCTTTACTTCCAAAGATGCAATAGAAATAGAAAAGGTTCAGAGATGGGCAACAAGGATGATGAAAAGTATGGAATGGCTTCCAGGCTAGGACTCTTTAGTCTGGAATAAGGACAACTGAGAAGGTATGAGATATAAAAAAAAAGTAGCACTGCCAGGACAGACATGGATCAATAGTTCCCTGTCTATGCTAATACCAAAACCATGATCCACACTGAGATGCTCTCAGGAACCAGGTTCAGGACAAGCAAAAGGAGATGAATTTCACACAACAGACTGTGGAACTCCAGTGTGCTGGGAATGCAAGGTGTTTACAATATTTTAAGAAACTACACAAGCACTTGGAAGAGCAAACCCTTGGAGTTACTATTTAGACAGACCACATCAGGCTCAGGATAGGTGGAGGGTGGGAGGGTTTTAAAGGAATCCATTGTGAATTTTTTCTATTCTTCCTTTTCCCTAGCTGTCTGCCCATGATCACCAGGAAGATAGAAATGTGACTTAGACAGAACCTAGGTCTGAATGAGCGCAGACATTCCTATGTTGTTACATCTTTTTAAATATCGATGACAGTTTCCTAAATATGAAGCCCATCACAGGGAACAAGGTGAGTAATGTTACTTCTGTGAATAGTCTCACAGAAGTAAACTCAATCACTTTCAGTGTTACCTAAGTCTTCAAGAGTCTGCAGGCCCAAGATCTTCTTAATTGTTTAATTCAACTGTGAAACATTGCATATGAAGTACAACCATATGTGTGTCTTTCTAAGTTCGCATTCTGCCTATTAAGAAATTACATTTTCTTCTATGCCACAGCATTTTCTAAGTATTTGATTCATTACCGTGCCCCACCGGAATCAAGCAACTAAAGATCTACAGTACGTTCAACAGGTGTAAAATCTTATCACAAACTTATAATAGCATGCTAAGCATCATAAAACAGATTAAAGGATTTGCATTTTTTCCTGGCCTTCTACATATTAAACAACAAAAACATATACTTCTGTCATTTAGGCAGATCAGGGAGTTACAAGTAAAATATGGATTAAAAATAGTATCAACAGCAACTAAAAAAGTCATAAGACACTGGAAAATCTGGATGAATGTTTCTGTATGCCTTGCACTACGCTCCCCTAGCTCTGCATTATTCCTTGACCAGTCTTAAAAGTTTTGGTAATTTTTGGCTTATTTTGAAGAAATACAACTGGTTTATATTGTATAGAAAAATAGTAAGAAACCAAGAAAGGAAAGTCAGAATTGATTCGTAAATGTTACCTTGATTAAGGAGTTAGTTGCAAACTACTTGTAATGCCTTCTGTGAATTAAACATAGGTTTAATTTATAGGTTATTTCTGATGCTGAGAAGGACCTTTCATGGTGAAAAAAAACCCAGAATCTTTCCAAGAGCCATCTCCAGCATGACTCTGATAGAGCAATTTGTATTTGTTACACCAATTGACTGCAGAAGAAAGGAATGTACGTCAAAACCTCACATAAATGTCCTTTCACAGACAAGATATCCCTCTTTTGAATTACAATAATGAGGACAATATTGTTTTGGTTTGCTACAGACCTTCCCCTAAGTTTTTTGAAGGCTTCAGAGATTCAGTGGAATTTGACAAGAGGTATTTAGGCTTTTGTGTTTGCCTTTAATTGCTGCGCACCAGGGTGTATCCTGATGCTGCAGTCGGAACATCTGAGCAGAGGACGCAGAACCTTTTGCTGCTTGTTGCAACTTGCAGGACTGGAACATCACACAGTGTGCAGAAGCATGCACATTTAGAGCAAAGATTTTGTTTCAAAATGTTTTTCTAAGTAAGTCCTATGCCTGGCAACTGAAAGAGATGTTGCCCTTCTACATAGTGAATATGTTCTTATACCTCTAAATTAAGGGCTAACTCTGCAAATACACACAAATAGAAGTTACTGGGCAAACACTGCTGTTTATAACTGTTAAGTTGCATTGCAGTTTTGGTTAAAACCTTATGTATTTCTGTCAACTCTCTGCACTTCATTTGCCTGCACAGAAATTATTTGCAGGTTTGGTTCTGCCGCAGTTCATTTCAGGATGAGCATTTTGTTGTAACTTTAAGTGTGCAGATCTTCAAAGACTACGGACATGCTTAACTGTATTCACATTAGGTATCCCATTGACTTCAACTGCAACAGTAGGGATGCCGTTGCAAGATCAAGTAAGATAACCTTCTATGCCTATAGCTATGTAAAAAAAAAAAAAAAATTTAAATAAACCATGTCTGTTTTGCAATGGAAACTCCACTAACATAAATACTTTTACAGCCACATAAAAATAGAAACATGAAACACTTAGTTTTTCCACAGGTCTCTTAAGTAACACCCAGTGCTATTGTTACAATGTTGTTCTCTTTTTAATTGCACCACTATTTAGGAAAACTCACAATTCTGACTTATGAGGAGAGTTACATGGAATTACAAGGAAAACTTATAATGTAAAAACAGACATGTATCATTCATGTAAAATAAGAGACTGGTTCTTTACATGCCAGTAATTTTTGTAGTCTTAGGAACCATTTGTTTTCCTTTCCTCTCATGAAAATAACTAATTTAATAGAAGTTTGCCCCACTTCTCCCCTCACACACGCACATACACAGAACCAACAAAACTCAGTAATTTTCCACTGGCACAAAGTCTTTCAGTATCTACCATCTGCTGTGCTGGCAGGACCCACAAGAGGAGTAGCAGCAGCAAGTCAGGAACTGTAATGTCATGTTGTGAATATTCATTCAATTTTCATTGTCACGGCTGGTCCTCATCATCTCGGAGACTCACCTTGCCCCTCTCAACTTCCCTTTGACAGCTTTAGAGCGGGGGAGCAGACAGAAGGAAGATACTGAAATCAAACCCCTCAAACACCAGCAATCCCCAGTCAAAATCAGTACCCATTCCTGTTGGAGGGTTGGGGTGTGTGTCTGTCACTCCCATTTACCATTGTTGTTGATAAAGATTTTTAAAGACTTTTGCTCTGGGAAGAGTACTTTAGTTAAATACCACTTTTCTAGGTCTGTAACCAGTTTATTTTGAATTTACTTATCATAGCGCAGAGTGTCTTTTCCCCTCTTGCTAATTCTTTTCCCAGGTTACATGTCTGTGCTTTCAACACTGCAGCATGGTACATGGGAGTGCACAACTTCATTATTGCGGGCTCCAAATGTGGAAACAGAGTTCAGGTATCACAAAGGGCAGTCCCTCCAGGAAGCACTCTTGCATCGCATTCAAGTTAAAACATGCTAATTTTAGGCTTCTGTTATTTCAAACCTACCAAATCTAATGCTTCTGAAAACGGGTCTCAGCAGGTAGGTCCACAGTGCTCAGGGAGGCCCATGGTGAATATCCTGGCTCTGCCTGCAGGCAAAGGGGACATGTAGATACACTTGGAGGTCCCGAGGTGGTAGAGATCTCTGGGCAAGGAATCTGCTTTGGCGTAGAGGGTTGCCATCAGCAGCTATCCTCCAGTCAAGTGACGACACTAGGACAAACTTTCGCTAGCTTCCACACATTGCATGTTGTGACAGAAGACGACAGTTGTCCTTTGTCATTCCTCCAATCTGAGCTCAGAGATTTGCCTTCTGTGTAGCTGGCTTTGTAGGAAATCTGTGCTGCTGCATCCTTGGGATAACAACTCTCCCCATAAGTGCTGCTGCCGTTTTATGATCAGGTAGTAGTAAAACCAAAGCAGGGTTTCACTTATCTTCTGCCTGCGTTAACATCCTTACCCTTGTACTTCGGTGATGGGACAGAAGGATACCAAAGCAAGAGGCCTGCAAACGCCCGACGTCCAGTTAATTCCGCTGCCTTCTGTTTGAGCACCTGGGCACCTACGTATGCTCAGGGCAAGTTTAACAGTGCCCTCCCGACTGCGAGATCTCCTCACAGCTACAATCCCTTCGGTGAACCTCGACCCCCAGAGCCCCCCGAGAGCGGAGGTTTCAGCTGGCTGCTTCGACTGCAGCTCCCCGTGCGGAGCCGGTGCAGGCGGGCGGCTCCGGTTAGAGCCAGGGGCGAGGCCGCCCGCTGCCGCGCGCCGCTCCTGAGGAGCTGCCGGCCGTTTGGGAGGAGGAGACGGGGCCGCCCGGCCGGCGGACGAGGGGCGCCCGCCGCCTCCTGCGGCACCTGCCCGCGGGCCGCGGCGGGAGCAGCCAATCGCGGCCCGGTTCGGCGGCGCCGGGCTCTCGCGAGAGCCGCCGAGTAAACATCCCTCGGCCGAGGCCCTCCCGCGGCCCTCCTCCTCCTGCCATTAGCGCGGAGGAGGGGGCCGTGCTGGCAGAGGCGCCGGCTGCAGGCGGCGAGCGGGGAGCCGGCGGGAGGGCGGCGCGGAGAGGTGAGTGCTGCGGGGAGCCGGCGCAGCCCTCCGCCCCGGGGGCGCCCCTCGGCCCGGCCCGG
>NW_010972606.1:111346-111616 GCF_000737465.1 Haliaeetus leucocephalus
GCAGCCATAGCCGCGGAGTCTGAGGGAGGACAGCCTTAGCCCCGGCTGCTGCTCAGGCCGGGAAGGATCGGGGGTGGCTCTCCGCTTGGGAGCCGCCAGGGCAGTTTGCCCGCCCGCCCCCGGCGCGCTGCCCCTCAGGTGACTTCTCCCCCTGGCCCCAGCGGCCGCGCCGGCGGGCGAGCAGGGGCTGCCGCCTCCTGCCAGCGGCACAAGTTGCCCGAGTTCGTCCGTCTCCCCGGGGTGGGTGCCGCCAGCCAGCGAGGTGCAGGG
>NW_010972606.1:111736-171226 GCF_000737465.1 Haliaeetus leucocephalus
GGGGCTGGCGTGGCGGGTGGGCTGGCTTGCGGAGAGCCGGGGGTGCCCCGCCTGAGGTGGCGGCGGGGGGAGAGGTGAGCTCGGTGGGGAGGTTCGGCGCTTAGCGGGGTGGGAGGCAAAGCCGGGCGTGTGTGGATACCGTGCGGTGCGCGGTGAGGGTCGGGCTCAGGCGCGGCCGGCTGTCGTGAGGTGGTGCGGGGTGCACCCGCCTTGCCCGCGGGTAACGTGGCTTTCGGGCTTAAGGGTGTCCTGCCCGCTTGAAAAATAAATAAATAAAGGGGCAAAACTGTCTCTGTGATGCGCTTAAAAACCAAACAAAACCTCACAAGTTCCCACTCTCTGGTGAACGAATCCAAAACCTGCTTTTCCCTGAGCCGAAGGAGGTTTGGATTGGGCCCGTAATTTGACAGTCTGGCTCGTGCTCTGTATCTTTAGGCTGTTTACAGTGAGTAAGGTAAAAGTCAGATGCGAAGAACTATGAGATGTCTCCTGGTTTTGTTTGGGTTTAATTAATTTGAATCGTCTTGGGTTAGAATCGTAGAGTTCACATGAGTGCTGAAAGGCTGCCTCCACTGATGTTGCATACCTGATTTCCTGTTGCGAAATTCAGAATAGGAATAAATGAGCCTTGATGTAGCCTCTGAATAAAAAGCAATGCTGAAGTTTGACTTTAAAAAAAAAAGTTTCTTATAGGATATTTGGTGGGATATATTCATGTTGTTTTGCTTTTACTCACTCTTTGCTTAAGAGCAGTGAAATTTGTTTGGAGACCACAGATGATGGGTTTTGTCACCTATGCTGATTCAGTGTTTCGATTACAGTTTTTAAGTCACTTGAAGTAGAGGGATCTTGTTTGTGAGTGTATATAACACTAATAAATCTCACTAAATTATTGTGCATGTTCCGTAAAAGATGCCCAAATATACACAGAAATCTTAAAAACTACTTTCATTGCTTATCCTTTAGGAATTTGGAGGTTGAAGAGTCTCAGTCTTAATTTTGATCCAGGGCAGCTAACTGAAATACTAGCCCATAGGCTGCTAAACCTGAGAGATGGTGTGCAGTGGCCACACTCATTGCATATGATAAATCCATTACTGTATCTAACAGAATTTATGTGGTTTTATCTTCTGTGCTATATGTAGACATGTTTTCCCGCTTTTGTTAAAAGGTGTCTTGGATTAGGAAAAGTCAAATTTGCATGGTTCTGTGAAACTGGAACTCAGCTGTATTTCACATTGTACATGGCATAGTGTATGCTCAATTTAAATATTATTGCTTAACAGAGCTTAAAAAGTCTAAAATTAAAGATTTTATTTCTCAAATGTTTCAGGGGAAGAGAAATCTCCAGACCACTAGCTAAACAGAATTAAGAAGCAAATACTTACTGTGGACAGGTGTCATGCTTTATTTCTTTCTGCCTTTTTTTGCAGAAAGTTAGTATTTAAAAAACCCAAACCAAACAACACACCCATACCCTATCATTAACTTGTATTGGACTTGGACCAGGCCCCTACGCTCTCGGTGCCCAATGAGGGAATGTTCCCAGGAGAACAGAAGTTTTGGATTTCTGTCAAATGATCCATTGTGGACCTGCTTGTGCAAGCCTTCTGATTCTGACCTCTGAGGGTCTGATCCTGTGCATAGTGGAGTCCCTCGTGGGCCTCTCATGGATTGGAATAATTTGGGATGGCACACTGAACAGAGTTCAGTGTATGCATAGCTTCTCACGCGCGTGGGTGAGGTTTGCCTAGCTACTGTTTCTCAGAACTTCTGTGTAGCCTCCTTTTGGCTCATCTGTCTGTGTGCCCCTGAAGCTTGAATAGTGGGTAGAAGTTTTTAATCATTTAAGTTACCTGCTGTAGTTTGGGATCTCTCTTGAATCCTTTGGTGACCACAAGGAGCTTAGTCACAGTTTGAGAAGCACTTTTTTTGTCCACTGTATCTGTATAGGCAATGGGTTTGTCTTGGTTTTTAAAGCTTATCTTCTCGCTGTAAATTTTGTTTTCACTCAGTCCATGTTTATTCTAATAAAAATATTCTTCCCACCAAGTTTAAGTTGAGGATTAGCTAAAATGTAAAGCCAATTGATAAACTTTGTATTCTAGGAGATGCAGGGTAGACATGTAAATGACAATGAAAAGAATTACTGCTTTGAATACAGTATTCATCAGCACAAAGACTACTAAGCTGATATTATATGGTAAATGGTTTGCTTTTAGTACCCCAGAAAGAGGCTTTATGTGTCTTAAGGTAATGACAGTTGACATAAATCAAGCATACCCTTGTCCACGAAATCATTTAATCTTCTCTTGTTCGCAGCTCATTTCAACATATAGCTGCACTTAGAGCAGACCTGCCATCAGTAGTAATTGCGCTACTGTAGCATGAAAATGTGGGTTTGATAAATAATTGACTGAAGTCTAATTCTTCAGGATGGGTTGATGCAGGATTTTTCAAAGTCTGGTGACTAAATAAGATCTTCTGTTGTGCAAAAAGAAGTAACAGTGAGGGTAACCCAATCTAATGTTATGGGGTATGAACTCAGGGAAGAGTTATTTAGTGCATGGTGTGAATTTATATGGTGAACTGTATTTAAGGTGGGGCATCTTTTCTTGAAGGATCAGAAGTTAGTTGTTGCCAAATGCAGAAGCGTAGATCCAATCATTTTATTAGTATGAAAAGTCTTGCAGCTCTGTAGTCTAAAACTACAAAATAACTTTTGGCAGTCCCACTGCTCCTGCATCTGCATGAGGAAACAATAGAACATTTTTCTTTGACAACAATAAAAACAAAACAGGGACTGGTGTGTGTGTGTGAATGAATTTATTGGGAAAAAAACTTATCTTCCGTGTCATAAATAATTTGATCAGCATGGGAAGCATTCAAATGGGCAGTTGTCATAGTTAATACTTACTGTCTTTTACTTGTGAAATCAGGTAATTTTGTGAGGCTTGCATTAATATCTCAATACTTTGTAGAGATTAAAAAAGTGAAGGAAAACAGCAGATCAGGAAATAATATTAATCTTTATGCTTCAAATACCTGGTTTTCTAATTTCTCAGTAATTTTGGCATTGGATTTTGCATTCTGGTTTGAACTGTAGATTTGAAACTTAGTTTGTGATGTATGTCTTTAATGTTTATACCTACAAACTTGCACTTTGTTAGCTGACATATGGTTTTATAAGAGTTGCAACTGAATAGAGTATGAAGAAGGCAGACACCTAGAATTTTAATGTAATAAGCTTGCTTCAGAAGGCTACTTATATGATATTTTGATTGTCAAAGGAACAGTTGACTTCTATATTTTTTACTAGTAAAAGGGAACAATGATTGATTAAATGGTAGTTCTGGGTTTGTGGGATTTCACAAGGGTAAGAATCTCCTGAAGCAGTAAAAAGAGAGACAACTATTCAGCTTTTAGTAAAAAGGTAACAGACAATATTAAGTAATAGTTTGATGTGAGTAGGTTGCGCAAACAGATTGAGTTTATCATAGGTGGGAGAATGAATGGGAGGGAGGAAGTAAGGGGATAACTCGGATCTATATGGGGAGAGGAACTGTGTTTAGAGGAAGAGTGTTTATTGTATTGCAACTTATATTAGCTATGTCTCTTATGTTCCAGAGTTTGAGCCTGTGATTGCTGACGTGCTGTAGAGGAGCTGCAGACTTAGCAAAGATCTTGGCATGTTGGAATTCGTTGAATTTCCTTCCACAGAAGTGGAAACAAAAAACCTTTTTGTTACCTTTGAACAGATAAAAGGTTGTGAGACCTTTTTCTACTATGTGTAGTAAAGATAGTTTACAATTCTCCGAGAGTACCATGTGTAATGTCGCATTAAGTAAGGCACTGCTAGTGCATTTATAAAATGTGCTAAGAAATTTTAGCGATTAAATCTCCTTGTAGTAAAACAAAGCCAAGCAAACCGCCCCCCAGACAAACAATTAGAAAACTTTAGTCAGGTGGATACCTTACGAGAAAGAAGTACTTGGTTTAGGGCCCTTTTTATGAGCCACTGTAGTAGAATAATGCTTATGAGAAATACAGTTGTGCTTAAGTTGGGTACAATTAAAATGAAGATATTAGGTCATCCCTAGCCACAGGAGTTACAACTACAGTCAGCTTCCATACACAGGTGTTTAAACTGCAGGGGGAGGGGAACAAAAGTCATAACTTCAGTAAGACACATGACTACCCTGAAGCTACTGCTAAGAAGGATGCAAACAACAAAAGAAAGTCGCTTTACAGAGGCAGCTTGCTGCAAGTGGGGAGTTGCGTGTGCTTAGGGGGTTCTCCTGGTTGTACAAGGTTAGGCTCCATCTCCCTGTCCCTGGTGCAACAGAGAGTGAGACAACTTACCTAGCATACTTGTGCTCTACCATGAACTTCTGTCAGCATCACTGAGAACCCCCACAGAGGACAGATATGTCTTCTTCCTGCCAGACTGTTTTCCGCACGTCACTGCCAGTTTGGAGACTCTTGAGTCTGCTCTGTGGGAAAAGGGTTTTCCAGGGACTGTTCATTTCCAAGGTAGATTTGCTTCTGCCACATATGCAAACCTTGAATTTGCCAGCACTACTACCAATCTGTGCTCAGTCACTTGTGGGGGATCACTTTATCAAGTGGACCTTTCCCACAGGTCACTATTTTCTACTTCGTTTTTTCCAGAATGAGTAGAGCTGAATCTAATATTGAGAGAGGCCCAACTCAACTGCCATGTAATACCAGACCAGCTATAGCTTCATTTGGTAGAAAGCATCAGTGTTGTTATGAGTGCACTAGTAAAGAAAGAACCTACTTATAGCTGAACTGATAGTTAAATTCCAAATGGTATTTCATTGTCTGCAGGAGAGCTGTTTTGTAAAAGCCCATCAATATGCGGATTACCTAGCCACAGAACCCCCTTACCATTGTTTGAAGGTGAACTTATGATTAGCCATCTTAGGTTTCCATGTGTCACAGCTGAACACAGAGGACAGGACACAGGTGTGGCCTGGTGTCTCCCCTTTGTTTCCGAGTGCAGAACTACTTCTTTGGCTGATTAGCTAGATCTGAACCAAAATGTGGAGAAGGCAGGAGCAGCTCACAGGCTGTTCCACTTCTTCCCATAGAAATGGAGACAATCATTTCAGGAAAAAATTCCCCTTTTCCAAATTAGCCAGGTAGAAATAGCAGACCTTTGTCCAATGGCATCAGGATCCTTTTGTCTTGCTTTGTATATTGGAAAAGTTTTTGTCACAGACTTTTCTTAAAATTTGTTTTAATTATTTTTTTGCAATGAATAGTTGCATAATGTGTTCCCAGCACTTCTCTCTCACTGGTGCCTTACAAGGGAGGTAACCAGAATGCCAGCCAAATATCAGCCTGATGATGAAAGAATTGTTCCTCTTAAAATGTCACTAATTTTTAGCATGCTGAGTCCTGTATGAAGAGGAAAGCTTATGTTAGTAGCACCACAGACAAAAGTGTTGTACTGCATTGTTTAAAGGCAGTTGTTTCTTCAAGTTAAAGATAACTGGATTCTTCTGGTTTGCGGTATTTAGTGTTTGGCAGAGCAGGAAAAGAGAACAAATTCAATCACAAGGTAAGGATTTAATGGGAATATCTCTTTTTACAAACTGTAGAAACTGAATATGGAGAATGAAGTCTGTTTAACAATAATTAAAAAGTATAATTTAACAAGCTCTAACATCTGGAACTATAAGGGAATTTTGTGTTCTACATATAGCTTCTCTGTGGGACACTAGGCAATCATACAGCAATGAAAGACATGGCTGCCACAAGCATGCAACAGCCAACTGTTAAAGCACATTGCTATTTAGTGGAGTAATGGCTTCTGGTTAACAGATATTTGTGTAGCAAATACACTTGGGGAGACTTACTTAACAAGTAAGGTCGTCTTAGGTGCAGATCATAATAGTGGTGTGTCTCAGAAAGCAGTTGAATGCATCACAGGGAATTCTGACTGTTAAGGTGAAAGAAAGGAATTTTATCACTTCTGGTGCATTAACCTGCATCTTTGTCACTGGCTTTTGTTGGTTTTGTTTGTGCTTAGTCCACTAAAGTGCTAAATAACTGGTTGAGCAGGTGAGTTGATATTCTTCATGACTGACTTGCCATATTTCACTTCTGTAAATCAAAAATTTTGTTGTGCCTAAAGAAAATTTCTCTTACTAAATTAAGCTGCCTGCTTACAGTTTAATTCCTTCATGAAATTTATTACAGCATGTATCTTGGTTTCTGCAAATGCTGTAGGAAAGGAAATATTCAAGTTGGGGGGGGCAAACAAAACCCTGATTATATTGTAAATACAATTTCTAGTAAAGTCTTATTATTTAGTCCTTCCCCAGTCTTAGCAGGCATAGGTAGCATCTTATGAAGTAATGACTACGGGCAGAGAAGCAAGGTTTATTAAAAGAGGAGTTCTCCATGAATTCAGCTCTCAAATCTCTTGAGAGCAAAGTGTATTGATGACTGTTTTATATTGAAGTGTATTAGATGGGTTCTCTTATGGTTAATTATTGCATGGAGACTCCCTACTCTGTGCTGTTTATCTTCTCATGGAGTTTCACCTAACAGAGAAGGAAAGTTCATATAAAATAGGTATTATGTGAGCATCTTAGCCCACTTGTACTTTGGATATGGTGACTTCACTGTTCAGTTGCATAAGTAGCAATTAGAAACTTTTCTGTGGTTTGGTTTTTTTTTTTCCTCCTTTGTAAATAAACAATTATGTTAAGAATACCTGGAATAATCTCCTGTAAATTGCTTATGCTTTGAATTGTTCCAACTAGAAATTGAGTGAACTTGAAGTCAGGCAAAATGACAGTAAGATGAATAAGAATCTAAGAGCAGAGACTGTTTTGAAATATTTGAAAAGCCCAAAGTGCAGAATACAGACATTACGTCAGGAAGATCCTCATAGAGGGAGAAAAAAAAAAAAGTGTGTGTAGTATAAAACATGAATATAATTGACTTTCAGTATCTGCGTAAAGAGATACATGTGGAACTGAAGTCAAATAAAACTCCCCCTGATATTCTTCAGCTGAATCTGAGTGTTACAGCTGTCTCTGAAGTTGAGTTATGTAAGCCATGGAGTGGTTAGAGAGCAACAGAAGTTGAGGCTGTGGTTCTGAAGTCCAGTGAACCATAGACTACTGTCAAGCCACAACATACTCCCAGACCATCGTGCACCTTTGATTAAAAAACACTCCTGTCTCACTGACCACCTGCACGCTGCTGACAGTGTCTGTGGACCCCAGGTTGGAAATCACTAAGTTATGAGGAGCTGTGGTATTGGGAACAATCATCTTCAGAAATAGTTTCAGGTAAGAAAATGAATTGCAGGTAGTTTATTACATGATTTTGAGGACAGCTTTTAGATGAAGGGAGATAAAGATCTGGAAAAACAAAACCAGTTATTTTGGTTTGGAAGACGAAGGGAGTAGAAAAGGGGACTCCTTCCTCCCCCTGTTAAATCTTTTTCCTCTCCTTTCTTATCTCTCCCTGTCTTTTTTTCATGAGCCAGTGGTATAAGGGAAAAGAACAAAAGTGGAATGCTTTAGATTTTTCAAGCTTTACTGGCAAACCTTCAAAGAAATTGGAAAATTTTTTAGCTTCTTTCTTATGTCGCAGCATGCACCGCTTCTTGACCAGCTCTAGTTCTCAGTAATTAGCAGTGTTTACAGGCAACATTCATCCATGCCTTCCACAGGAAGGAACACACTGAAGTCACTGTGAGCCCCAGGTGCACAAGGAAATGCAAAGTTGTCTCCAAAGATTTGAGGCCATCTAGCCAAGGTAGTGTTAGAGGAGAACAAACATGTGGGGTGAAAACTTCGATTTCAGCTGTGCTGGCATAGTAGTAATATGTGGAAGGATGGAGCTGTCCGGGTGAGAATTGTAATATATTTACTAGCAAATCAGTTTGAGCATGTAAATCTTGGCATTTCCAGAGGGCTGGTTACACCTGGGATGTAATTTAGATGCAGGTGAACTTGTATCAATGTTTCTTGTGACAGGAATAGTGATGTGTCCTCTTGTCTAGCAAGAGTTACTGCTCTGGGCTTTGTCACAATGAGGAGTGAGAAATGAATGCCGTACTGATACAATCAATCCTAAACCAGTATGTGGATATTCAAGTTGACTTAATGTATTGCAGCTCTAATCCCAACTCCTTCAATCAATATCAGTGATGCTGATGTTACTGTAGGGTGACCTAAAGGAACTTTCCACTTGGTTTTTCAGGAGGCATCAGAGTACAACCTGCCATGTTCCCTGCTGTCAGGGTGCCACTTGCTTTAAGTTCACGTTGAAAGCATTGTCTCTAACAGCTATGGTTCACTGATAACTCCAAAGTCTTAGGCTTGTACTTGGATACCTTTAAGACCCATCTAATCCCAGAGGGCACCTGATTCATGTTAACTCTTTGCTTTTGCTCACAGACGTGTAAGCCAATTGTGTAGTGTCAAATGAAAAAAGAACAACAAATCCCTCTCAGTGTTCAGGCAAAATAGATGAACATTGTATCGCCCAAGCCAGAGATGAGAGAATTTCACATTTTTGATGACTCTGACCTACACCACTGATATCAGCTGCTGCTCACAGCTTGTGCTGCAGCCTGGCTGCTGACAGAATAACTTTGCTGAACACCTTTGCTGGAAACTAGCAAAGAGGTTCCTCGGAGCCTGCCAAAAATGCTGCTGCCTTCAGCTTTGCTCGTCAGTAAGATGCAAAACTCTGGCCATGGTGAGGGTACAACAAAGATATATGCTTGCCCATTAAATAAGCAAAATAACATTCTGCTTTGTAAAATAATCTTTACATTCAAAAACAACATTTAGAAAAAACATTCATAGTTACCCATCCATTTTTTCATGTGTACTTTAGATCACTGCATTTGAAAGGATTGGAAGAATAGTGGAAAGCCAAAAATGAAAAAGGAAGTAATTGTGAGGTAATTGGGGGGAAATTGTTATACTCTAATAAAGATAAGTAATTTTAGCTAATTTTCCCTCTGCCCATTTTGTTAAAGAAGCAGTAATATTTAGCAAGCCAATTTTGGTTTTGTTTACACTCCAATCTCAGTTTCAGATTTTGACCCCCAGGCATGGGATGAGCCTGTGTTGTTGTTTCAGGAGCAAAGGCTGCAAGAGAAGAATTCTGATGATGATTTTGGTTATCCTATTTCTCTTTCTAAAAAAAACAAAAGAAAAACAAACACACACACCCCCCTCCCAAACCAAAGAAAACCCAAATCTGAAACCTGTTTGTGTTCTTTGTATTTTTTTCCATGTAGAAGCTCACTTTTGAAACTAGTCTTGACAGTATCTTTCTTATTTCTATTTGACTGTAATTTTCTCAGTCAGAGAAACACAGCATAAATGTCTTTTCTTGGTTCTTTTGCCTGAGTGCTCTGAAGCAGTCATATCATCTTGTCATCTTTAAAGAATGCTGCCATACGGACTAAGAGGCTAAAAGCTTCTGTATTCTTACTTAGGACATTAGAGAGTGATAGTGAATCTGCATCTGCCTGTGTGCAGCTGAAGAATGCAGTTGCATGATGAGATTTTCTTCTGTCATTGTGGCATCTAAGTGCTTTCTCTTCCTCTCTTGGGTGCCAAGGCAAGGCTGGATTTTACCACAAAGATGTTGGTTAAGTAAGGTCCACCCAGCCCCCTTCTCTTTGAATCATAAAATAAATCCTCTCCAGATATTGCAAACTAATAAACCATGGTAAGAGCAGTGCAGATTAAGCTCCATATTTGTCTTGGATGGAAGGCCAGACTTCTGTCTGGAACATCTGAATCGGTGCTTTGGGTGCAGCTTCCTTCTATTCAAGGGTGGTGATCATCTTGTCAACAAAGCATCTGATTTACAAAATGAAGTCACTTGCAGAAGTAGGGTCACATCATATATGTACATCTAGGGAGGGAAATAGGGGCTATTTTGCTTGTGGCATAAGAAGCGCTGCACCTGCTTATGCTTTTTCCTCCTGTTTTCTCTTCCTTGGGTAGATCAGGAATGTAGTTTGTGCCTGACCAAGAGTGTAGGATTTTTAACAGAAATAAAATTTGGCTAATCCTACTTTTTAGAAGGAAGCTGCACTGAATGCATTCTAATGGCTTTCCAGATTAATGGGATCTAAATTAATATTTGCCAATGGCTAATTTATGAACAAAATAAACACTTAAGAATTTAATTGTAATTCATGGCTTCCTTTGGTACCTCAGTCAATGCTGCTTCTAAGCAAGAAGTCTCTTTTGTTGATACAAAGCTAAATCTACTACCCATATTGAATTCGGTGGTATATTCTCGTCAACTTTGAGGGAGAGGGGACTGACAAAGAATAATCCAGCCTCTGTTGTGGATACCTAGGACATTTTTTGAAGTGATAGGCAGAGAGAGAATATATGAATGTACCAAGTTCTTTTTATAAGTGCTTTTTCAATATGGAAAGATCTGGTGCTCTTTGAGGTACTGACCACATTTGACCCTGTGTACTTCACAGGCATCATTCAGTCAGTTTAGCAGCTGTTTATAAAGCACCAAAATTCAGAAGGCTTTCACCTTCTTTGAATGAAGCACATTCTTTTCTCTCAACTCAGCATCTCTAAATTTACTAAGCAGCACCAATCCTCTAATATTGTGTGTTTATATTCAGTTACCTTGTGCCATCTGAATGTAACAAAGTTCAAATTAATTAATATAATCAGCTGATTTTTCAAAACTGTTGCTCTGAATTGTATTTGTGACGTATGGCTTTGCTTTCTAGCAAAGTTAATTTGCTGGGATCTATATGATGCTTTCAGTGGGTGTGGGGATTTATTACAAGAAGTGAAGATTGATGTTCATGATCAAAGATTTTGATGCCATATTATCTGTGTCCTCTTAAAATTACTCTCTGTTCTTAAAGCAGAGTTTAAAATACTGTTGCTTTTTCTTAGTTTTCTAAGTTTGTATTACTTGCTTCATGCCCCTTTACTGGCAAGAGACAAGGTAAATATTCCTAATGATGTAAGTCCTTGAAATTGAGTGGTTTATTCAAGTGAGCCTATGTTTGTATGCTAAATTTTCTTAAAGAAGAATATGTCAGAGCTCTTAAACTTTTGTTGGCTCCAGAAAGCAGAAATGCAGTTAGTGTGTGGGATGGGAATATTCCTGTTGGCTGTTCCCCTTTTGCATGGCTCTGGCATGTTGAAAGTCAGCAGGTCTTGGTTTTTCCTACTGAGAAAATGTGGGGTTACATATATTACCTAAATAAATACTTAGAGTAGTTCATATTTTGTAAAAACACACTGGCATACTTTCACCAAAGATGCTAGGTAAAAGCAATTTGTGTTTTGAAGGAACGTGCTATTTTGAGGGATGATAATTCATTTTCCCTACCTTATTCAGTCCTTGGCCTTTAGAATGGTATCAACAAAGGAAGTGACTCTTACAGATGCTTTTGTGATGTGGTTCCTAATTTATTGAGAGCTGGACTGAGATCCATTGACTCATTTCGCGTAAGCCACCAAAGAGCTATTTCCAGTTATTGCCTGGACCAGGTCTTTCAGCTGAAAGATGCCATCTCTGACTGCCAGCCAGGCTTCACAAGAAGCATAACAAACTTGCATTACAAATACTTCAATGTTATAATTCAGCCTTTGAAGTTTTGGCAGTTATTTGGCAAAGGATGTCTCCAAAGAGGTGTTTTTAGCAAATGCTATATAGAGAGCTTCAGATCTTCATCTTTTGTCTTTATGTGGAGAATGTTTTTACTGTCTATCAGGTGCCCAGACTTAAAGGAGGTAAAAATGACAAGATGCTCCAACCACAGTTGGATTCAAATTGTCTTCAATTTGGTGTGAGCTGCATCTATCCACATTACAGACAGTTGCCCAGTCCTCCTCTGCTGGGAGGGTCCAGTGCTCTGTGGTGCAGATGGGGATGGGGAAGGGATGCCACCTATTTTGTTTGCTTTGTTTGGCCCTTGGAACACATTTTAACTGTAAGTCACATCCATTTGCTGTAGGAGTACTATCTGATGAGGCTGGGTTTCTAAAAGTGTTTGAGAAACCTGTTATAGACATGGCTAACAGTTACAGGCTTTTGAGATGATCAGGAGAAGCAAACAGCTAAATCCAAAGATTCCAGCTACCCTCATCACAATGAGAGTTGGCATTGTGTCAGCTGCCAGGCAGGATTCATCTGCCTCCCCTTGGGTGCTTAGAAGTTGCACATCGAAGTGAGTTAGTCCTCTTAACTGTCCTCTGTAGTCAGTGGAGATGAAAAAGCACTAGGAGGAGATGTTTGCTTCTACCTTCTGCAAGGGTGACTATTTTAGGACTCTGCCACTACAGCTGGTAGAACAGAGGTTAACAGTTTTTCAGGAGAAAAAGATGGGTACAAGCAAGGCCCTGGTGGACGTCCTGTTGTGCAGCCTCGAATGCAAGTATATGCTCTCTGATACTGCTATGTGACTTCTGAGTAGTTTTCTATGGCAGTTGAAATTTCAACAATAGTAAAATCTGCTGGCTTCACCTTAGTAAAATATCCCTGCAGGTGCATGCAAAAACTTGTGAATTCACAGACTCCTTTTGTTTTGCCGACAGCATAGTCAGAATCCCTTTGTTTTTCTCCAGAAGAGCGTGAAGAATGTGCTTCCTCAGTAGCAGCTGTGAAAGCCCCAGGGCCCCGTGTGAACAGCAGTGTAAGTAGGCAGAGCTCCTCTGCAGTTGCACCTCTGAAAAACCACAGGCTCAGGTCAACTGAGCTTTTTTCTGTTTCCTGCTGTAATTCTAGTTTTTCCCATAGTTCATTGTGCCATTTAGTGTTAAAAATAGGATTCCATAAAACATTTTTATGTTCCTTAAGTGCACACATTTTATTTTTCAAACATGTATCTGTATGAAGGCTTGCCAGAGGAACAACTTGCCTTTCCCCAGTGCTGACCTATCTGACTGTAATATTAAACTCAAGGTAAGAGTCAGGACTAACGCAGCGATTCCATGTCTCAGCTCTTTCTTCATGTTTCTGGCAGCTTCTGAAAATTACACTTTGAAATTGTCCTCATAGTTTGAGAACTATATGTGGAGAGTGCTATGTAAGCCTATGTTATCTTGGATCTATTTCTATTACTAAATGGGTGGAGTTGGAAGGGGTCTGTTCCCCAGGCTGCTGTAGATACTTGTTAAAAGGCAGGATTCTCTGGTCAAGTTCTTCCCTTGTTCATACACCTTCAAAGTCGTCCCAGGATTGAGCCTGGGTTCATTTACCTTCCTTTGTAGTCAGTGGTGATGCAATTGCTGACTTGGTTTACCAAGATGATGTGTTTTATGTTTCAGTTTTGCAAAGTACCTCAAGATCTGGGTAGAAAATACTTTTAAAAGGGCAAAACATAATTTGCTTGAAAGCTTTGAAGAAGGTACGTCACATAGGGAAGCAGAATAAAGCTTGCAGCTCCACTTCATTGGAGAATGCTTTCTGGCATTATTAACATGAGGAATAACCCAAAGGAGAGGAAAGCAGCTTGAGGCTTGGTAACAACACCAAGAGACCTTTGCAGCTTTGGGCATGCTGGGACTGAGGAGGGCACACCTTCCCTTCCAGAGGCTGCCAGCAAAGCAGCTTCCCTGTGCTTTCAGGATTTGCTGAAGTTTCCATAATTTATTTTATTACTGATTTATTTTGCAAGGTTTTAATCAAGGGGATGCAAAAAAAACCCAACAACAAACCAACATAGACTAGCTTCCAGATCTTGCTTCCATCCCTGTTCATTATCATCTTAGATCTGGGGAGAGCAATGAAATTTTTATTATGCATCTAGGCTAGGGAGGTAGGGCTCAGTATCAATTGGGGCATGATCTGTGCAATAAAAAGTGCTAGTTTTTGCAGAGACCTTTTCTGACTTCTAAAATAAGGGATTTTCCTTGGTTTTCTTTTTGTAAATGAGTGCAAGTTGAAATGTATTTTAAGACTTAATTGAAGCAATAATTAATTGTCTGAGGAATCGTAGATATAAATGTTTTTGATTCTGTACTAATACTACGTTATTAGGCTCCTTTCTCTTTATTTTTGTAGTGCTCTTTATATTTTCAGAAGTGAAGAAAATATAGCAGAGCAGCTGCTTCCTAGTGATTTGTGAAATTGAGAAGTATTCTGTCTTAGCCTGTGTTATATCAATGTGACAAACTACATTCCTGATATTATGTGCGGCTTTACCAGGAAACTGGTAAAACTTTCCAAATGTTGTCTATTTATCAGTACTTTAAAAGACAGCTCATTAATGTTATTTGCATATGAGCAACTGAATGTGTAAACATTGACTGGGGAGACATTCAAATGAATGCTTTCATCTGGATTCACAATAGCAACATTTAGTCAAGGCTGAGCTGTAGCTCAACTTGGAAATGTTATCACCAAACTTGGCCACTTGCAGTATATTAATATTTAATTGTCCTTTCTATTGCCTTTTCCTATATATTTTCCTCCCATTTCTGAAATCAGAATGAGACTTTAACCCTGTCCTTGGAACAGTGAAAGACATCTCAGTTGCTTATCTTGCCACATACCCTTCTAAATCCACAGTAGACAGATCAATGCCTCTTCTGCAGTCGATTATAGGAGTTAACTTGTTGTCCAGTCTGATTGAATGGGCAGCTCAGCTCAGAGAAGTGAAATGACAAAGAAGGGGCCACATGTCTCCTAAGTTTGGGGGCTAGGTTAAATAATCAATTTTCAGAATGAGTTAATAATTTTTTAATTCTTCTTTAGCATCTTTACTCTTAAGAGCCCAGGTTCTTTGTGCATATGAACTTATTAAGCCTCCTGACATGACCTGCTAGCTACAGGAATGATCTGTTTGTTTTCATGTAGGGTAACTGAGGCACACCCTAAGTACATTTTTCTTTTCTTTCTTTTTTCTGTAGGGTTTGTTTTCGCACATGGGAAATAAAATAGAATCCAGATCATCTGTTACTTAATGCAGTTTCCTGTGTTGTAGCCACAAGAGCATCCTTCCTCTGTACATACATCATCTGCAATTAGAAAAAGAAAGCTCAAAATATTCATGATTTCAGTGCTTGCATCACTGGCAAATACCAGGTTGTACTTTGCAGGATGATTTGTCCACAAGTCACCATTAGAGGTTGTGTTAGGGATACTTTCACTGCTAACTCTTCTGGTAGAGCTGTTGAGTAGAATGAGAGGAGATGCATTAAGGAATGAGTAAGAAATTAGAGTAGGCCTTAAGGTGGATGTTCCTGGTGTGTTGCTGTAGATCAGGTACTAGGCTTTGCTCTAAGTCTTTGCTCTCAGCATTCTTTGGGTGAGCATAAAACTATTCAAATTCAAGTACAAATTATGTCTGTGTCTACTGCATAGTGTGGACTTCTGCTCCATGTCAGCGTTGCTGTTTGAGCTTGCTTGTCCATGTCAAGCTTTATTCAACATACAGGAACCAAGCAGCGCTCCAGGAGGAGTGCTCGGTATGGCTTCTGAAGCAAGAAGCAGCAGCACATAGTACAAACCCTTCCTGGTCTTTGTAAATACAGCCAGAGTTATTCATGAAGAGTGCAGCATGTGATACACTATTGAGGGGATAGATGTTCAGCTGTTCATCATGATTAGCCTCACCATAACCATTTTCATCAAAATCAAATGAATTGTGTTCTGCATTGTTTCAGCCTGAAGTAAAGAGGGATGTGAGAAAGTAGTTACAGCCTGTCTTTTGAAAGCTTTGCAAAGCTATCCTCTTCATCAGCCCATTTCCAAACGAAGCCAGCAAAAGTTGGTGCAAGAAGAACGTGACTCATTGGTAAGAGTTAATGTTTGTTTAACAGTTGTCATTGTTACACTCTGGGGTTTATGTTGTACCCAATCTGATATAATTGGCCACTGTGAAAAGGGACAGTCCCATCCTCCTATCGCCACAAGTGTATCCAAACCCTGCTTGGATGTAGTTCAAATTTGGGTGCCTGCAAAAGGGACAGTGCTTTTCTCCCCCTTGTCCTCTGTGCCTATCCATGTTTCATTACTCCTCTTTCACTGAATTCAACATTTATGTAGTTGGAGGGTGGGACAAACCAACTTGCTGATTTTATGGAGGAATGGTCTCCTTTTTACAGGAGCATGGGGGTGGTTGGTAGCTTAGTTTTGTCAGGCTGCTGAGTTCACCTAACTCGCCTGTGGCTGTGGCTGCATTATTGGGAAAACTGTAGGAGTCCGTGACCAGGACTGGAGGAATCAGCAAAGTGAGAGGGAGGGGCTCCTCTCTCTCAGAAGCAATTCATAGACCTGCATTGACATTCCTTGAAACAGAACTTGGCAGCAATATCTATCCTTTCTGTGTAAGGGCCTTGTGCATGGGGCCCATCCCCATAAGGAAATGTTAATGTTAAATAATATTTCAAAAGTGGAAATGATCTCATTCTTCCTACGGCTTATTTGGGTTTTTCTCTAGTTACTATTTATGGGAAATAGCTGGTTGTATCCAACTTGTCAAGCAATTCAGATTGCTGCCTGAAAGACTTCTTTATTTGCCACTTCACCAGGCTCCATCTTTATACATTGTTTGCACTGAAATGGAATTTCCTGCAGGTAACTCCACTTGTCTTTGTCTCTGCTTGACAGATAAAGAAATGGAGGCACAATGACACTTGGTCACCTTACAGGGCAATAGACACTTACAGCTTGAAAAGGAACAGTGAGAGCCGTTCTGGGGGAACACAAGTGTTGCTTTTCCTTCTACTTTCCTGTAAAGCCTATACCTTTGTATGAGGTGACCTGTGTTCCATGAAGAGTCCTTCTTACTGATGAGTCTTGCTCCTTTTCTCAGTCAAGAGCATGCTTAGCCCACAGGACATGCTGCAAGACTGTTTTGAAAGCTTTCTTGGTGGGAAAGGTTTGCTCCTAAACAAGTTGTTGTCTTGTTCTCTTCTTGCCACAATCAATTTCATCTTGAAAGCATATGAAGCTGGGCTCTTTAAGATTTTCTTTTTTTTTAATCTGGAAATTTGCCCATTCTTGCATGTTTAATTGTAGCATAGCAGCTACATACAGCTTAGTATGTTACAGAAACTTAAGCAGATATCCTCTGTTCCTTTTCCCTCTCACTTTCTTTTGCAGCTGGATGTAGCCAGAGCTTTTACCCACACCCTGCTTTTGCCTCTCTCGTCCTTTAACTAGGAAACCAGATAATAGAATCAAATCTCTGAGATTAATTTAAAGGAAAACACCACCCATTCTGAGTGAGTTTTCCCAGGCCAAGACTGGAGAGTGACCTTCCACAGGCAACTAGTGTCCATCACAAACCTCATCATCTTTCACCTAGGTGCAAATCTTCTATTTTCTTTTTCTTTTTTGCCTTTCTCTTATCTTCCTAGAAAGGCAGATATGTGATGCGTAGGAGGGATCATGTGTGTATACACATAGCTGTAACAAAGTACTCCTGGTTGCTCTTCAGCCCTAGAGGAGAGGAGCAGTTGGGACGTTAAGCAGTAGGCTGCAGAAGACTCTCAGATTTCATGAAGGCAAGGTTCTGTGAGTGTGCTGCTGAAAGAGCTGTTTTTCTCTATAACTAAACCTCTAAATCTCAGAAGGATAAGCCCCAGCTACCTACTTGCAGTGTATTTTTGTTCTCAAAGTGATATATAGATTGATACAGTGATATGTATGTTCTCAAAGAGATATAAATGTTGAAATGCAAAAACACAGTTGTATTGACTGTTCTCCCCTAAAACAGTCTGATAATAAGGCAAAATGATAATGTTTTCTCTTTTCAGTTGTCCTTGTTATCACTGTAGGGATCAGATGTTGCCGTTATGGCTCCTTCATGAAATAATATTTCTTTCTCCACCTTTGGTACTGATGGCCAGAGCTCCTGATGGTTTGGTGGTAAGAGTATGGCACAGCTCCATCCCCACTGTTCCAAATCTGCTTCCTAGCTTCAGGCACTAGGAAGGTGGTACCACGTATTACTCTCTTACATCAAGAGACCACACACATCTTTTCATCTCCGTGTATCCTGGGCCTCATCAAGGTAGTCTGCTTTATGTGCCAACAGCTGTCTTCTCCTCCAAAAATCATAGTTAAAGAAATGAACTGTTGTAGTGGGATTTGAATGGGCAAACATCTGTTCTTTAGTATTGCATATACTAACAAGATGCACTACCTGCATTTGCAGTTTTTTAAGGCCAGAGGGATCTGTTGTGCTCTTTAACCCTGACTAGAGGCATTGCACAGGCCATAGCCAGTCATTGATGTTCTGCATCTCATTTAGGGGTCAGCTCCTTTGCTGGCACAGACTCATCATGTGTGATTACTATACTTAATTTGATTGATGTGATCTAAAAAGAGCCTAGCAAGAGTCAGGGATTCAAACATACATCAGTAAAAAGAAAAACAAACTTAGTGCTCTCTTCTCCTCCAGCATTCTCCGATGCAGAAGTCCCTTCTAGTTTCCAAAGGTGAAGCCGCCCTCTGCTTCTGCTTCCCTAGGCTCCTTAGAAAATAGAAAGGCTTTACAGCATCCCTGAAATTTGAGAGTAGAGTTTCTTGGATCAAAGCTGAAAATGTATTACAATTTCAAGGAAACTTTATGCAGGCACCACATTAGAAGCTCCTCCTCTTATTCTTTACTTCTGTCCTAAGTTATGTATCCTGGCCATGAAAGAGCTAGATGTAGAGAAATCTACTGTAACTGAATTTTACTTTTAGGCAGTTGTACATGTTTTGGAGTAGGACATATCTTTCATTAGACCTGAGTATAATTTTATCCAGAAAACCAATAATTGAGGAGGGAAGCAGATTTTTGGTTGTTGACCTTGCTCTGCTCGTAATTATTTCATGATCCAAAACATTGCAGCAAAATATTTAGCATGGGCTTTTTTATGCCAGTTAATTTAGCAGATCTTTAAAACGATGTTTTCTTGAATATGGCTGGATGCAAGTACCTGCTAAAAGCTGAGAGAATGCTTAAGCGCACAGGAATGCAATTACTTTGGTAGATAGAAGAGCCTCCCATTTTTTAGACATTTCTAAGGGCAAAGATTTGCAGCACTACGAAACTTGGGGAGAGCCAGGAGAAAGGAAAGATACAAGTAAGCTAAAACAAGCTATGAGATGCCATTTCACTGCACAGCATTGTTAGCTTTTCAGCAAACTACTGATTTCTCTTGTCACCAATAAATTAAAATGCATCAATTCAGATGCCGCAGTAAACCCTGGAAGAGAGGGGTGGCTGCATGGGACTGTAAGTCTAGTTCCCTCATTGTGTCTTGTGCTTTGTTTAGTCACCCAGAGTGTTGTCCTGAGCTGACCTCTGATTTGGAGCACTCCTTGGAAGACAGCAGTGTGTGGATACACCAGCACCTCTATTCCCTTCCTGTTCCTATTTTCTCCTCACTCTCTACATGAGGTTAATGGGATGGATGGGGGAGTCCTACCTTGCAGCCACACACATGTGGACAGTAAAGCAATTTGAGTGGGTGCTGCTAAAACCCAAATGATTCGATTGTCTAAAAAAGCCCTCTGTAAAGAAAATAAAATGAGTTATTTGAAAGGACTGAGCTCATGAAGATTTCGGTATGTCATTGCAAGTCATTCAGTGCTGAGTGAGTGTTCTAAGTACAGGATGTCTCAAAATGTACTCTTAACTTTGGGACAGAGCTATTGATAGTAGAGCATAAAGAATGTAATTTTATCGCCAAAGGTTGAGGCAAGTGGAGCCGAGATGGAAGTGACCTTATTAGTCGATTTGTGTTTCTAAACTACAGGTGACCAGTCTCCCATTGTTAATGAAAGCAAAGGTTACGATGTTTGGATCAAAAGTTTCTTTGGTACTCGAAGTGGGCAAAAGATTAAAAGGAAGAAAACAAAGTGCATATATTTTATATAGGTGTAAATATACATAGTTCATCTATATATATACATGCATATACATACATATTTTTGTGTATACATACGTAGTTTCACCCAGCTGGTATCTTTTCCCATCAGGGAAATGAATTTGTGTTCGTCAGCCGTGCTTGCTGCTAGTTGAAAGCAGCAGAGAACTGAATCATGGCCGCTGTTCATGGGAGACCTCTGCTGCTTGGCTTCATTGAATAGCAGGAAATCCTGAAGTGCAGCACAACTCCAATATTCAGTTTTTATTCCATATTAGGAAATATTTCCTTATCATTACTGTGGGTGTGTTGGAATGATTTGTGTGATTAGTTTGTGGACAAATTAAAAGACAAGGCCCTGTCACTTACTTCTGGCTTTTGGACAAACTCCATGGGAAGGAATGAACAGACTCAGCCTGGGGAAGGGTGGCCCATTTCAATCAGCGCAGGTGAAACCAGCCTCACCAAAGCTATTTTAAAAGAAAACGTTTCAGCCCAGTGTGGTTCCTCAATCTGGGTTACGCAGCTTCTCGTGCTGGCACAAAGCATCGAGTGGCAGCAGGAAAGAAACAAGCAGATGGTTTGATGGAAAGTGGGACGGCTTCTTTCAGAAACAGTACTGGCTAGTGCCAACTTACAGTGTGCATACAGCCGTGGCCTTTGCTGGAGGTTTTGTTGTTGTTTTTTGGAGGTTTTTTTTGCCTAGTCTACTGAGAGAGTCTCCTTGACATTTTGGGGTATTTGTACATTTAGGAGTCTACCCCAAGATAGGAAACTAAGTTCCTTTGTTTTGAAAGCATCTCCTACTTGGATGCATTGGGTGAAAAGCTCTTCTGGGGTTTAGGGGGCATGTTGGAGCCAGCTACTGACACCCTGAGTTGCTCTCTGGGCCTCGCAGTCCCCTGGGTTTCCTTGGTGCTGTCGGTCCCAGAAGCGCAGCAGCCGCTGAGGCTGTAGGACCCGTGCAGCATTTCCATCCCCAAGTCCTGTGTGTCTGAATGTCTCCTCAAGGTTTTCTCATGGTCGTGGGGGTCAGGCACTGGGAGTGTCCACTCTTTGGTTTATGAGCTGGGGCTGGGTGAGTCATGGAGCACACTCTGCTTTTAGCTGTGACTATAATGGACAACTTAACCAGATTCTTCATGGGGAAAGCAAGAATGACTTAAAATGGCTAAAACATTTGCACATCTTTTGCTTTTAAATAGCAAAGCCTGTTCCAACATGGCTAATTTTATTTGGTTTCTTAGTGCTACTTTAAATAGAACAAATGTAATTCATTCTGTAACTTTAAAGTAGCAAAACTTACCAGAACGTAATGCACATTGGGGAATGAATAACAAGCTAAAGGAAATGAAGTATATAAATGAGGTAAATGAAGTGTCAGTGATGTCTTGTTGCAGTCTTGTTATTTCATTTTCCCTTCTCAGATGGGGACTTGTCTAAACTGGAGGGTGTCAGAAAGATGTGGTCTCGGCAATAACGTCGAAGAATCATCTGCATCTGAAGTATCTGATTTGTTTTATTTGGCAGGGAATGTTGCTTCCTTCAGGTAGCATATTAAATAAAATAGGGGCTTGTGAATGGTGATACTACTGAAAACATGAATTATATAGGAACTCCCCCCCCAAACATACCGCAGAGCAGTGCTTGGCAAACATGCTGATCTGGTAACTATGAACTTCAGTAACAGCAGTAGCACAGCTAGCATCATCCAGATGCCAGAATAGGACTATTAGGTCAAAACCTATTGAGTTGGAGGGGTTTTTTTATTGGCATAAGTGAACTTGGGACAAGGCTCCATTCTGAACATGGAAAGCTGTATTTGGTAATAACACAAGTATTAAGATCAGGCTCCAAGAGTTGAAAAATACTGGCCCATAATTGACGTAGATTGGAGTAGCGATGTCTTCTTGTTTGCTTGCTGCTTGGAGACTTCAGGATCCTGTAGTGTTTTGTTTGTTTCTGGAGGTTTCTTGAAAGCTTTGGAAGTGGATTTAAAGTGGGTTATAGAAAAAGAAGGCAGGGAACCTCTTCAGGAGGAGGTTCAGTATAAGCAATTGGATGGTGAAAATACGCACAGCACAGTTGCTGAATTTGTGCTAGCAGAAACTGTAGTGCAGAAAGTCATTTTCCCTCCAGGCTGATACCACAGTATGATCACTTTCTCCTTCTGTTTCATCAGCTCATACCATGTACAGTTGTGTGTGTCAGAAGTTGCTCAGGGTGCCTCGGTGGCTGCTGCTCCAGCTGCTGCTCCTCCCCTCACTCTTGCTGGTATGTCACACCACCTGTCCTGCAGAGCCTTTGGTTGCTTATTTCATTTATCTGTCCCTGCCCACTGCCTTTTAGTGTGAATCATGCTGTTATTTGTGTACCATGTTGTTCTTTTTTTTTTTCCATCTCTCTCTCTCCCTCCCTCCCTCCCCCCCTCCTGTCTGTCTTTAAGAGAATCCAAACAATTTGGAGACAGCGGGGCTGGCGCTCATACTTGAAGCCTTGCTCTATCCATGTGCTTTCCTAGTTTTTTTTAAATATAATCCTTGTCAGCAGTGGTTTTTGGAGCCCAGTTTTGTGAGTTGCTTTGCTGTGTTGTCTGTAAGGAGCCAAGCAGCGTTACTAAGTCTGCTCTAGCTTCTCACCCAGAAGAGCTCCAGCACTATGCACAGTGGTGATAGCTGGCGTTTCTGAAGGTACTCACTTTATTGAGCTGTATGCGTTTACTTTGGAACAGGTCTGACACCGAAAGCCTAGCTCTCCTTTCTCTTTCACCTTCAAATTCTTGAAAAATGCCATTTGTATACTTCATGTCAGGAGCAAGCTGAATGACAAAATGTGTCATGCTGAGAAAATAGGAACTTTGAAAGGCAGAAATATGTTTCAGTACCTGCCTTACCTGGAGGCTTTCATTCAAGAGCCAAATCCCTTGGAACGTATATGGAAATTTTATGAACTTTGCAGTTTTACCCTTTTAACTGCAATAGTAAACTGCTTTCCTAATTGCTGGGCTTTAGGGGTGTGCTTGGGTGTATAAATGAAAATTATTGTTGGCCTTTCTGTGAAGTGACATAGCTGTTCTGGAAGGAAGGATTGGTGTTCCCTGTCCTGATGAACATGTATATAGCTTTAAATTTTAAATCTGAATCAGAGACCCAGCAGCATGATGTAAGTAGCATTGTTCTGTCACGTGGAAAAAAATGTGCTTTTCTCTCCAAGAGAATTGTATGTGGTGTTTGCTCCCTAACTTAAATATGCACTAAGTAATGAGTCCAGAGTAAATTTATTCTAGGGCTGCTGTGTAATTATACTACACATGTGGTTTCAAAAATAAGAATGATATTTCCATTGTGTGACTTAGTTCCAGGTTAATTTGGTAGTATAGATCCAGCCTTACTTGATAGTAAGAACAAGCTATATGATGTAACACAGTTGTGCAGGAGACTTGCCTGTAAAGAGACTGGCACCTTCAGACCTGTTCTTATGGAGGTGAAGCCCTGTTGTGATACCCACCACTGTCTAACTGGCACAGACTTGCTCTTTTGCTGGCAATCTGTGTAAGAGAAAGCAAGGATTGATCAAATAAGTTACTGTAGTATCCTGAGAAATGTGAAACTTTCTAATAAGGAAGATAGCTGGAAAGATTGTTTTCAGCTTTCACTGCTTGTAGCATACTCACATATTATCACTGAAGTGAGAAATTGTTAAAAAACTAAATGTGAAAGCTTGGAAGAATATGTTAGAAGGATCTGAAACGAACTTAATCTGCTTTGTGGGAGGTGCTGGGTTTTGGTGTTTTGTTGTGGGTTTTTGTTTTTTGGTGTTTTTTTTTTTTCTTGTTGATTGAAATACTTCAATAGGAAAATCATCACTACAGTTCAAATGTTTGGTGACATGAAGTGTTATGATTATGCTTTCTACTCCACATCCCTGTCCTGTTTCTCCATTTTATGGGCTGGAAAGTATGCCATGGGGTAATAAAACTAACTTCTTGAGATCTCATAGCACATCTGTGTCGGGATCCTGTTTCATCTGTCATTATTCTTTTCTCTTTAAAGTCTAGAGGTACCTGGATACATAGAAATAGGCTCTAAAATTACCAAGGGTGTCAAAACTTCCATCCTTCCTTCCTGCCAAGTGACAGCTCTGTGCTTTCCCTTGCCTTTACACATCCTGGATGTCCCAAGCTGGGGCTGTGAAGGCTGTAGATGATGTGCGAGAGGCTTGGATTTTGTGTTCTTATCCCTTCCTCATTAGAAAGTGATCCCACAAAGTGCCAAGTGTGTTTCTCAGGGGAGGACAGTTCTCCATGTGCCTTGATTTCTTCCATCTCTCCTCTTCTGTATTGTTCTAGCAGGTGGAATTGTATGCCTCAGTGATTTTGCTCTCATTAACTGGAGTCTTAATCCAATAGCCTAATATGAAAACATTAATGATGGACTGTGGGAGCTGCCAAGAAGTGCCCCAGAGAGGACATGAGTTTTGAGTTACCAGTTGTGTAGCAGAAGCTGGGTGTGGGGTTTTCAATGGTGGAAATGCTTTCAGGAAAATCAGTTGAGGGTTTGACTTAGAGCTGTCATGGTAGATGGGAGCACAGGCTGAAGTTGTAGTAGACACTGCTTGACCTTTCTCTGCTTCCCATCAGGAAAGATCTGAGAATAAAAAGATCAAACATATGCTTGGACCAGGCAGTATTTTTCTACCAGAAAGGAGATGGTTGGTCAGGAGAGACTTGCTCAAAGGAGACTCTTGAAGACTCCAGCTTGCTAGCATTGGGCCTGTTGTCCTCTTTCTGCTGCTGTACCCTGCTCTCCCTTGTCCTTCAGACACATCCTTCAGCTCCTCCCTTGGCAGGTGTTCCCTGGTCACCCCACATCTGTAGCTCCTCATCCCTCTCTCCCCTGCACCCAGGGCAGAGCAGGCACCAGGAGAAATGTTCACTCTGTGAGTTCAGCCATCTGTCCAGGAGGCACAGGTTCGATTTCTGGGCCAAGCAGCACATACGGTGTCTCTGCTTCTGGCAGCTCCAAGACGTTGTCCTGTGGGCTGCGCGCTGCTCACTGTCTGCTGTTGATTAGATAGGTTTGATGTCTCTCTCATTCGCAGCCGGTAGTGTATCACTTTTTCCAAAGTAACAGGCCCTTGTGGAAAGAATGGTCTTCAGTCCTTCTCAGCCAGAGGAGTTTTGGCCAAATGTGGCTGGTTGGTTAATAAGACCTTCTTCATGGTCCAGGGAGCCTAATGCAAGGCTGGTGATGCAGCAGGAGTAGAATGGTTCCATTATGCAAATGGCATGAATTTGGGTGAATTAGTAGGTTTTTGAGGGCATTTCCAAGAACTATGGGTGGCACCTTTTCAAAACATTCCCGTTAATGTGATGAGGTCAGTAGAAGTAGTGTGCTGTCAATAAAAGGCCCCATTTTGAAGCTTTTTCCTCCCTGCACCCATCCCCTCCAGCATCATTTGTTTACAAAGGTCATGCTTAAGGACTTTATTTGGTTACTCCCAACTGAATATTTTGTTTGGGATGTGGATTTGTGCTTTGTTTGAATGTTTGTTAGTGGAAGCAGAGAGACAGGAGGAAAAGGATGAAGAGGTTTCCTCGGCTGTGAGTTGATGTAGTATTTTGCAGGGTACCTTGTGTCTCTTGCCAGGTCTGTGCTCTTTTCTGCTTTGGGGAGTTTGGAGAGTTTAGGGTACTTCTCAGTTTTACAGAGTTAGTTGTGTTTTTTTTTCTCCCAAGGTGACAGTTGGCAACTGAGGACACCTGGGAACACCAGTTGCAAACTGAGAAAATGTAAAATAAATTCTGTCTCAAGGAAATGTTGTGCTGTGGTACAGCATGGTCTGGAGGCAGGGCTGGTGGCGTGTGCGCAGGGTATGTGGGATGCTGGAAGCAAACGCTTCTGGTGATGTATCCCTTCTGCTTTGGTGGGCTTATGCTTTGGTATGACGGAGAAGTCGATACAAGTTTCTTCTCTGGTAAATAGCTTTCTCTGAGCTTGCTAGTTTATGGGTTGGGTTCTCGTCTATATTTTCCTACTGTAGAACCACAGTGAGGGTCAGCCCCGCTATTTATAGCGTGGTGTGCTAGTGCTAGCATTGTTATCTCCTTTTTACAGGCTTAAAATCAAGTGACTTAGATTTGCTCTTTGGTAACGTCTGCATCTGTGAGTATAGGAGCATGGGGAAAACAGATTAACAGGAAATAAAATTGCAGTGTTATTTTATGCTACCAGGAATACAAGATGTGCAAAGGATAAATATCCTGTTGCTTGCCAGTGCTAGAGTGTGCTCATTCTACCTTAAGTAAAGGTTAATCCATTTCAAGCCTGGGTTAATGCTACGCTATCCTGACACTCCGAAACGATCAGAAGGCGGGTTTTTACTCTATTAGGTCATTTCTTGAAATAACTTAATCACAGATGCCAGTGTGTAGTTAGCAGTTGCTCTGTTTGATTTGGGTGTGTCAGCATGCTGTAGGTTTTGCTCTCGGATACCTGTTTTATATTTATCTTTTCCCACCATCTAGGGAGAAAGAGAGTTTAATATTATACAATAGACTTAATAGGGAGAGCAGTACTTGCTTCTCCCAGCTTTTGGAGAGGTGTCCAATATGGGGTACATAATTGTGTAAAGAATAAAACCCCTTAATTGTTAGTAAAGACTAAGAGTTGACAGCTCTCATCTTTCTATAGTAGAAAATTGAAGAGGATAAAAGATTGATTAAAAAATAGAAATATTGACATCATCTTAAAGCAGCTGTAGTGCTATTAAAACCTCTTTGTATATGTATAGAGAGATACATTTTTATTCTCAGAACTCTGGCATCTCGCACACTCCAAAATACACAACTAAAATAATATCTACGTAATGCTATGAAACGCCTTTATTTGTGACACAGCAGCTGTGTTTCTGGCAACAAATATCTTATTGTCGCACCAAATCTAATTAAAAATCCACAAGATAAAATGCCATCCTCACAGAGGGTAGCAGGCAAATCCAAAACAAAAAACCCACAGCAGAGTTAAGCAGTCTTCCTGTCCTGATGTGGATGTACAAATATTCTTCTGTATGAAGCTTTTAATCGCTTCACCTTAAAAGGTATTAGGATCCGCTTGAAGATCATAAGCCTAATTTGGGATTTGTCTTCCTCAAAATCCCCTGGTGAAATAGAAGGATCATGTAAATAATCAGAAGGAATTGTATGTACTTCTGCGTAATTTTCCAAAACCAACCCCAAAACAACCCGAACAACTGAGCATGGGACTGAGATGCTGCTGTTCATGGTTCCCCTTCATTGGCTCTCCTAAAGCGTCTCAACCCACTTCCCAGGTAGGGCATGAGTCCTAGGACAAACTGTGCTTTAGTTTGTTTGTTTGTTTTGATCTCCCCTGTCTTCCCTAGACCAGCTGCAAGGGACTCAGGACTGGCCTAAGATGTCTTTTCCCAGCATTAAAAGCATTGCTCTAGTACATCCAAGTTCTTTGTGTTCAAGATGAAAGCTATCGAAGAGAGCAGCCTTTCTTCTTTCCTCTTTCTTCCTGGTTTTTAAGTGCTCAGTGACCACATGCTCTGACCTATAAGTACTTTATCTACATGGGTAATGTGTTTACAGCTGCCTAAGAAGATTTCCCCCCTAAATTTGAGAATCCAAATACAGGGAGCTCTGTAACAAACAGCTGCTACAGAAAACACTCACTTCATCGGTGGCATGGCACAGTAGTGGTCGGAAAGGAAACAAACGGAAAGACTGGTTGCCTAATAGCCTTGTGATGGGGAAGGGTTTTCTATTCTTGGTGGTTGGTTGTTGCTTTAAAAAACCAACCAAACAAAAAAACCACAACAGAACTTTTCCATTTGAAATATGGCAATTCCATTATTTAATTTTCATGTGATGGTTTCTAGAAATCTCCCCAACTGTCTACATGTAATTTGGTTGAGCAGCTTTAAAATTCAAAGATATTTGATGGCTATCTTCTTTCCTTGAAATAGCTTCACCTCTGGATGGGTTAGGAGTTTTGTCCACTTACTTTTCATTTTACCCTGTCCTTTTGGTAGCACCTAGAGTTTTTGGAGTCTGAAATGTTCATAGAGCTGTGACATGTCCAGCTGCAGGAGCTGCCTGGTCCTCCTCTCACTTCCCCCTTTTCCTTTCCATGCTCTGCCACCTCTTCCCTCCCCCAGGCTGGGCTCAAGTCCACCGGAGGTACATTTTCCTCATTTGTGGACAAGCGCTGCCGGGTGAGCTGCCTGTAGCCTGCATAGTTCTTTGCTATGATTCACCCTTTGTTTTGCCAACTTGTTATTTTTTTAGAGAGTGGGTAGTAAGTCCTCCTGCTATCTTGGGATAGTTTTATAATACAGTTTTTTAATGGAGTTTCTAATATCTTAAGAACAGTGCCTTTCGTGTGAATTCTATAGTGTCTAAGAATTTGGAGATGGAGAGTGGGAAAGAGGTGTATATATATTTTTTTTAATCATTTTTTTTCAAGTAAGTAATGATTTGACATGCTCTGTTTCAGTACATGTTACCATGGCAATGACTGCAGGGACTACAACATCCTTTCCCATGAGTAACCACACCCGGGAGAGAGTGACGGTGGCCAAACTTACGCTGGAGAACTTCTACAGCAACCTAATTATACAGCATGAAGAGAGAGAAACCAGGTACTGGCTCTGCTTCCTCTTGCCCCTCTTCAGCTATTCTTGGTTGGCTTTTGGCAGTGTTTGTTCAAGGGCATTTTGATCCCCATGCATGGGGCAGTTCTCAGAATTTTTTCTCTCTGTACTTGGTAGCAAGGAGCTAATCCCTGAAGGGCACAGGCTACCTTTCAGCTGCTGGCTGTGCTGGTAGACCTGTGAACATCCCCTGCTACTGCACCAAGCAGTCACTGAGTGACCAAGGACCTCCACTTCCGATGTTCTCATACAATTTACCTCCTCATCAGATTATTACCACTTTGCGGAAACCACTCTGTGCAGGGTCTTATTTTGCAGCATGTGTGAGGTTTCTACTTCTGCGTGTGGGATTGGTGACCTCCGATTCCTCTGCGTGTGCCACAGGGAATAAACTCTACAGAGGTAGATGCTGCAGAGCTGTTGATGGGTGGTAACTTGGTTTTCTGTCAGGCAGTGGTTCGTGGTGTCTATTCATGCTCTGCAGCATGGAGCTTATGCCAAGACTCATAAACCCTGCAGAAGGGAGTGTATAGGACTGACAAGAAAGGTGTTTGACAGGGTGATGGGGAAAGGAAAGGAGGCAGAGAGCTGAGGGTGGCCTGGTGCGAAAATAAGGGGCAGTAAAGAGTATAGGGTTGGTGGCTCTTGGGTGGGCAGGAAGAATTTGGGGGATAATGTAATACCCACCTCTAAATTTTTCTTGGGTGGTGTTGACTGGTACTCTGTGTGTTGGTCATCTTCACTTTAACTTCTCTTGTCATTGCCCATTCTGCCTCTGATGTGGTGAAGTGCTACTTGAATCAAGTGTCAAAGCACCAAGCATTTGATTATAATGAATTTTGTGTTTCAAATTGTCATCAGCATGTGAAATTATCATTCCCCTGGTAATATGTTTTTAATTGAGGGGTTTTCAGCCAAGCAGCAGGGTTTCTCTCTTCATATTTAGTCATTATCCCATGTAATTGAGTTGCTTCTAGTTAGGAGAATAGACTGTCTACTGAGGGCCTTTAATTTAGGGGATCCTGCTGTATTTCCCAAAGTGCAGAAAGATACTAGCAGCCTGGCACCCAGCCTTCAAACTCTTGGCTGCTGCTAGCAGGTAACCAGTTGTCTGAAAGTTGCACCCTGACAGTCGTAAAGAAGCATCCCGCAGGTGGAAGAAGAGTGGTCCAATAGACAACATTGCCAAGTGCTGACCCCCTGCCATCTCTGGGGTACTCCCAGGCTTCACTCCCTGCTCAGACCCTCCCAGCCTGGCATGGCACCAGCTGAAGTAGCTCCTGGAACCGTGAGCCCTGGTCCAGCCAGGACACTGGGAGGAGATGATGATGAATCCGGGGGGTAGAGTTAGTTGGCCCAAGAGTAAGGGGAGTAGGACCAGGTGTGTGACCAGAGAGAGGTCAGCAAGGCTGGGGTGGGAGTGAAAGCTGGAGCTGGCTGAGGCATTGGAGGTAGAGCTGAAATAGAAATGGTGAAAAAGACATGTTTATTCTGATTCATAATCCTAATTTATAAAAACAGCCTTACTTCAACAAGATTATATGAAGAAATATAAATCATTAGAATGATTATATGTTTGGACTTTTAATGCCTAATTCTGCAAATACATAAATATGTGCTTAAATTTGCTTATACATTTTCAACAGCTTTGGTCACAAATGAGTAAATGGATGGAGTGGGCAGTAAGTCTTCAAATTTCCATTTGAGGCAAATTCTTTCGTGTCTGGAATATGTGAAGTAAAGGCATTGTCTTGCTGTAGCATTATGTTTGTTTTTAATAAATAATAAAAAAAGCAATCTCCTGTTTCTCCACTTTGCAGGCAGAAGAAGCTAGAAGTGGCTATGGAAGAGGAAGGCCTTGCAGATGAGGAGGTAATTACTACTTAAGTAACCTTTGAAGAGACTGCTTTGCTTTTGTCACACTACTTCAAATCGGCATTACAGAAACATTAGCTAATTAAGTTTTATTTTGTAAATGAATGTTGCCCCTGTAAATAAGTTGTTTGTTAGGGAAGGTGTGAATATGCTTGAATGATACTTGCAATAGCTAAGGCTTTTCATGCCACCCTTAGTCCTTATAGAATCATAGAATCGTTTAGGTTGGAAAAAACCTTCAAGATCATTGAGTCCAACCATCAGCTATGCCCACTAAACCATGTAAAAAAGTGCCTTGTCTATGTGCTTTTTGAGTACCTCCAGGGATGGTGACTCAACCACTTCCCTGGGCAGCCTGTTCCAATTCCTGACAAATGTCTTATGAGACATATGGCTGCAGCAAGTGTATAGCATGCTTTTCAAAGATTAAAATTGTTTGCTGTTGTATTTAGCAAGAAAAAAAGGTGAGATGCGCTTAGAAGAGGTGAGTAGAAAGCAAAATGCTGAACCATTTTTTCTTGATTGAAACAATAAACTGGGCACACGCTTGCTCCATTTGGATACGGATGAGGAGGAATCTCTGTCTGGTTGGTATCTCTCAGAACTTTGGTCAGTAAGTTCCTTTTCTGAGGTCCATCATCCATGGCTGCCTGTACTGCCTTCAGGATAGGCAGGGAAATAAGTAGGAATAGTGCCTCAGTTGTTTCTGGGTTTGTGCGGCTGCCGTAGCTTCTGGGAAGAGGGAAAAGCGAGTGTGGGTGCGTAATGCCATCTTGTGGTTTTAAATGATGCTGCCATCCTAGTACAAAATCTGGCAGGTGCCTGATTGATGGATCTGGTTAGCAGTCTCTGAGATCTTCTCGGCAACTTTGGGAGCATAGCTTGGTGTTTGTCTTCTCTCAGAGTGAAACCCACTGACATTTCTATAGAACAAAATATATGACAGGATTTGGACCTATTTTTCTTTCAAATGTGATGTTTGCCTGCCATAAATGAAATGGATTTTGCTATAGATGGTGTGAGTTGGATCTCTGCTGCCTGTTAGGGTCCTTGTTGCCTCTCATCACTTTTCAGTGGGGTGCAAGTTTCAGTTTTTATTGGTCCTTTGTAATGCCCCAAAACAAGAGTCCTTGCCTCAGCTAGTGACTTTGGTCTTTGGACTGATGTACTTTGTTTGAACCAATATGATATTTTTTTTTTTCTCTTCATTATTTTTTATTACTGTTTCTTTATATCCAAGTAATACAAAAAATAAAACAACCCCTCCAAAAAAAGTGAAAATGGGCCTGAGGTCTCTATATAGAAGACAGTGCTCATGGATGATTCTTTGAGAAATGCAGAAAGACTTCTCCTTTTACATTTTCTCTGTAATCCTAATGGGAGAGAGAATACTTCACAGGAAGGGAGATTGTATATCTTGATTTTTTACTGTCAAATGACTTATAAATTTCTGTGTATGTGTGTCCTTAGAAAAAACTGCGCAGGTCACAACATGCTCGCAAAGAAACAGAGTTTCTGCGACTGAAGAGGACTAGACTTGGCTTGGATGACTTTGAATCTTTGAAAGTTATAGGAAGAGGAGCATTTGGGGAGGTTTGTGGCATTCTTGCTTGAACAGGATGTTAAAATTTGATTCAACATTAAAATGAAACATTTTAGTTGCAGAATAAAAAGTTACAGTTGGGGGGTTTTATTGCGGAAGAATAGCTATTTGAGTAATTGTGCAAGTGTAATAAGTCCAGTAATGAATTACGTGCAATGATTTCTCAAGGCTCCTGGAAAGGCCCTTAGTTTCCCACAGCTTCCCAAACTGGCCCAAACTGATGTTGCCCATGTGGCCCCCTGAAATGATGGACTTGCAGTGGCACAGCTCCTGTCTGTAAACATCCTCCCTGCCCTGTGTCATATCACAGTTGTATCTGCTCCTGAATTGTAGCATACGCAATCTCATGGCTACCTGGAATTTACTGTGCCTGCTAACTTTTCCTAAAACAATAACTACTTCAAATTGTCTGTTCATCACTAGTGTTAGTGTTATACACGGTGTAGAAATATTTCTTTTTTCCATGTGTTTTTAAATGTTTAACAAAAGAACTTTTCCATGTCCAGCAATTTTGAGCCTTCTGGTAGATTCCACACTGGGGTCTAGTTTCTGAGGTAGAGAAGACTGATTGGGTTATATTTCTCATTATAGGTACGCCTCGTTCAGAAGAAGGATACGGGTCATATTTATGCAATGAAGATACTAAGGAAAGCTGATATGCTGGAGAAAGAGCAGGTTTGTGTTGTATCAGTCCCCTAGATTTCAAACTTACACTGTCTAGAATGTTGCCAAAGTTCTTTGTGGCAGATACTATTTGGTCATATTTTCCACTTCGAAAGCCCCAGTAATGGTATAGCAATCCAAAGCATCTATGGAGTTGCTACCACCATACAAAAGAATAAGTAGAAGTTAGGAAATAAGGTCATGTAAACAGGATTTTCAAAAATGTTTTATTTACAACCAATTTGGAATAGTGACAAGGACTTTTTTTTTCCCCTCCCTTCGTTTATCGATGCAGACCTTATAGTACTTAATCTGTAAAAGTGCATTTCAAGGAAAATGCTTTTTGAAAAGTAATACTGTGCCAAAGTAAATACTGAGAGTATTTGTTTTCTTTTGATGGTTAGATACTAACAGATGTCACGTTGTTCATTGGCTTTGTTTTCCTTTGTTTTGCTTTTTAGTTGGGTCTTGTTTTGTTTTGCTTTGGTTTTGTTAGTTTAGTTTTGGTTTTGCTTTTACTTTTTAGTTAGCAATTCACTGCATATTCTTGGTAGAATACAGCAAGTACTTTAGCACCACAAAGCAAAGAAATTGAGTGTGGATGTCTCAAGCAAAAGGGCAGATAAAAGAGGACTTCTCCTAACCAGTCCAAACCTTACCCATCATTTGCTCTTGTATTACATTTCCCTGCAGTGGTACTTGTACTTCATTTTTTTTCCTGGCACAGACTTTTTGTCTTCTCAAGCCCATGCCCTGAATATAGGGAACCAGAGGAGCAGCATGTTCTGCACAGCAGCCAGGATGCGTGTGGCCCTCTGGTTGAATCCCTGCCCCCATTTCATAACATGATGTGGCAAAGAGGCTGAGCTCACACTCTCCATTTAGTTTGGGATGGTATTCTTCCCTGGAGAGTGTTTATCTGCTGTAATTTTCATTGCCTGGTTAGTTCAATGGAAAGCAACACAGGACACAAATACAAGAAAATTAAGATTCCCCCCCCCCAAGCCTGATAGCACTGGAAGATATTCTGGCTGTTTTTTAAGCAAGGTTTTAATATTATATTTTATAGCTACATTGAGGAGTGGAGGGTGGAAAGAAATATTTTCTAATGAGAATAGATAGAGCTAGGTAAATCAACGTTCGAGTGCCTACTACAGAGAGGGAACTCATTGCCCTGTGAAACCCTGTGAAAAGAACACATACATATAAAGATGCTTCTGGCTAGTTGAACTGGAGATGGGATGCAGAAGACTGCTGCTTATTGGAAATAGTCCTTGAAGCTGGAATAGTGGTACATATTTTCTCTCCAGAAGTTGCTTTCTGTTGTATGAATAATGAAAACCTTACAGCTGTCAAGAAGTATTTTTCCATGCATGTGTCTTTCATTTTCCTTCAGGATGAGGGTACATTCTATTGAAACACACCCCCCTCCTCCAATCTCCATCATTCTTAGTTTGCAGTGAATTCATGGGGTAGCAGCTCTCCATATGTTTTTCAAAGCCTCAGCTGGGACTGGAATATCCTGAGCAAGGTCAGATATTCCCAAACTCACTTGCCCAGGACCAACATCAGCAGCAGTGGTGGCCATATCTATTCTGGGCCAGCTTCATGGACATCACTTGGAGCAATGGCTCCATCTTCTCTTCCCTTTCCCCCCCTTAAATAGCCCAAGACCCTGACCGTTTTTGCACTGTTCTAATACTAGCCACTGAGCTCATTGCTACCTGCCGTCATCTGTAAGGGCTGAAATTCATCCTAGCTCTTTTCCCACTTGGCCAAGGCACTTGCCATGCAGTTCAAGTAAGGTTTGCCACGTATGCGTGTAGGAACAGTCTCCATGTACCATCTGGAAGAGGTTCATGCACCATCAGCAGTGTGTACAATGTGGGTTTGGGAACCAGACAGTAGTTCACTGTAAGCCAGACATTTCTCTCTTCACAGTGATGAAGGAATCGGGTTTTGCAGGAAGTAATTCATTTAGACACTGTGTGACCCTTGCTAGAGAAGATTCATGAGGCTTATCTTGCCAAGTTTAAACAGTGAGATATCTGTGTAGAAGTAGCTATTAGCTCTTTGTTTCTTTGTATACATATATGAGAAATCTGGTAACTTCTGACAGTAATCATAATGCATCTACCATTTTACATCTTGGTTCTTACATTCTTTAAGACCAGCTCTGGCCTTTTCCAATAATTTTGTCAGTATTTGCACCTTGAGTTGCACGATAAACTTTTGTCTGAGCTTGCAGTAGGGACACTACCATATAAAACTCTGTGATGATCAGCTCTGATTTTTTGGAATGTTCCTATTTCATTTTAGGGCATAGTAAAGAAGGGAATTGCACTTTTCCACCAGCTTCATTAGTTCCAACAAACAAAACCAGCTTAACAAGCTATGCTTTGTGTTTCTAGAGATTGCTTCTGCAAAGTTGTGTGAATGGTTATTTTCAACATTGAGTTGACTTCTGTGGGTTTCTGGTGGGTATTTTGTGAGTACTTTGTAGTATCTAGTAAAAACTTATGAAAAATATGAGTATGAAAAGAACATGAAAAATAGTTTCTTTGCTAAAGATCATGAAAATATATTGTAGGACTAGGAATATAATATGGTGTTGCTTGTTGATATATTTAAATTGTCCTTTAATAACAGTAATGTTTTAAAAATTTAGGTGGCCCATATCCGAGCAGAAAGAGATATTTTGGTGGAAGCGGATGGAGCCTGGGTAGTGAAAATGTTTTACAGCTTTCAGGATAAAAGAAATCTTTACCTGATCATGGAGTTCTTACCTGGAGGTAAGCTGCATGTTGTAGTGTTAGGTGATACAAGTACTTCTTCCTTAGCTTTTGTTGTCAGCTTCATAAAATGTTAGAAACATGCACGCTCTGTAACTCGTGATAATAAAAATTTTAACGTTGTTTTAAATGAAGTCCCAGTAATCTAACCATTCCTGACTTTTAGGGGAAGGAGAAGGGTTATGAAGGGGTGTCAAAATAGACTTGGATTAAATAATTATTCTAATCCAACATTCTGATTTTTACTGCTGAAGCTATTAACAGTGAAAACAACAACAAAAAAGTTCTTGTTTAAACAGTTTATTTGTGCGATACATGTATTATGTGTTAAAATTCACTATATCTTCCTGGACTATACAATTAAAGTTCCTATTAGGATTTTCAACAGTTTACATCCAGTTTACTAAAAAAGTATGTTGGGTTTGTAGGTCCCTGCAGTAATAGTTTTATAATTAGTAGCTGTAAGGCCAGTTACAAGGTTAAATTTGGATTCTACTGGGGTTTCATAGAGAATTAGTCTGGTGGTTAAAATGTTCTGATTTCTGAGCTGTATTTTCTTCTCTTTGATTAGGTGACATGATGACCTTACTAATGAAGAAAGACACCTTATCAGAAGAGGAGACACAGTTTTACATTTCTGAAACTGTGTTGGCCATAGATGCTATTCACCAGCTGGGATTCATCCACAGAGATATTAAACCAGATAACCTTTTGCTGGATGCTAAGGCATGTAATGTGCATGTTAAACTGCCTCTGCTTTAAACAACTCATTCTGCAGATAATACCATTTATAGTGGTGCTAATTGGTGGGAACCAGTAGAGCTGCACCAGTGATTTAAACTAGCTGGAGTAAAGGCAGAAAATGGTCACTATCTTTTTCTTGTAGAACACCAATATACTTAAAGCAAAACTGCACTTGTTTTTTGTTGGAAAGCCTTTTAACCCTTTTAAGGCTAGCCTTTTAAGTGAGAAGGGTGTCCAGGTGCTCGTATTCATACACATTAAAAACATACACTTAGTTACTGCAAGACGAATGAAAGCATGAAATATTCAGGCAGTGTTAAATAATCAGTTCAATTCCTACAGTTACCTCATTTGTTTTATTACCTGCTCACCAGCAGAAACACTCTGTCTGTTAAGACTGACTATAGGGAGCCATGAAATGGATCCAGTAAGCATCATACCCAAGTCTTTAGACTATCTAGCATTGATGTCTGGAAACCTGATTAAAGCCTGGTTACCATCAAAGCAAAACAAAATAATTTTGTCCTGGAGGCTTTCTCAGTCTGTGTTATCCAGTTCAAAACAAGAACAGGCAAACCAGCCGCCCTCAGCTGTTGCAGAATTGTAGGTTTAACCATTCCCAGGGGCAATAACCTGTTGGAGAGAAAACACACTCTCACAGTACACCAAGATTCAGTCATTATTTGCCTACTTGTCCTGGATTAGGTAATCCTGTGCTAGTCCATCATGGCCTGAGAAGGCACAAGGAGTTATTAAAACTTTCTTTTTCGAGCACTACCTTTATAAAGTATGTTTTCATCTTCTCTGATTTTTTTTTTTTTTTTTTTTTTTAGGGTCATGTAAAACTGTCTGATTTTGGGCTATGCACAGGTTTAAAGAAAGCTCACAGAACAGAGTTCTATAGGAACCTTACACACAACCCACCAAGTGACTTCTGTAAGTATAAGGTGTCCTAGTTAAACATTTAAATAGTTTTGAGTTGCAGCTTTGCCACATCATAATTTATTTCTGCTGGGATAAACAAGATTGGTCAGGCTGATTGCATTTAATTGGAAAACTGGAAATGCATGTTCCCTGGGACATGGAAGCATTTCACAGGAAAGAAATTATGATTTCTGCAGTGATAATGTATTTTTGCACATTTGTATGCAGATACACATACACATAATGTAATGTGTCTGTATTTTAATGTATTTTTCATAACAATGTTAGCGAAGTTACAGAAACACTCTTGCAGAAGGGACATGGGTTTCATGTGCCAGCTTTCTGAAGTCAGTGATAATCTCATGCAGCTTTTCATAAGAGTAAAGTTGTTCATCAGCATGCCTTGGTGACACATCCTCATCAGTGTTTTATTCTACAAATGTAAAATTCCTCTGCAGTTCTTCTTGGATTCTTCTTGTTGCTTAAAAAAACATCGCCCGTATCTGAATATACGTTGCCAGCTGCAACAATAAGTGCTGCTGATCTCAGATCAATCTGTAAAACTTTTAGCAAGTTCTAAATTAGAATTGCTGATCATGTGTCCTACTTGTATGAGTTTCAGCTGCAAACTGGACACTAGTTATTCATTTTCATTTTCCCATCTCTAGTTATAACTAAATATTTGTTTCTAGACTAAAGCATTCTAAAGATACAAAATAGTTATTCTTTCAAAAGAGAATGTTATCAATCTTTTCTTTTAATTCTCACAAATGCATTTATTATCTAATAACTATTTTGTAAATTAGCATTTCAGAATATGAACTCAAAGAGGAAAGCAGAAACATGGAAGAAGAACAGGCGACAGCTGGTGAGTTAATGAAATTATACATAATTTATTTTTCTTTGAAACTATTTACAGAAAACATTAAATAAAAACTCAGCATTAATGCTGCTGGTTTTTAAAATCTGAAAGGTCCTCATCCATCACAGATGTCACTCTCTTCAAGCTCCTAAAATTGCAGATAACTCAAAAGAAGGTGGTTTAGTGATTCCAGTTGTGGAATAGCTCAGAGATCAGGGTTGCTTTGTCTGTCTGTTTTCTTGAGTATCTTGAGATTGTCTCCTAGACTGAGCTGGTATTGACACTGTGTGTGAACTCCTGGGTTTAATTCCTGCAGTTCAGTGTCGCAAGAAGGTGCGTAGCTTTGTGGTTCTTTTTCAGAGAATTGTGGGGAAAACTTCTTTGTCCTTCTGCTGAATGGGGGTATGATGGAAAGGCAGTGGAGTGTATTGGCACTGGAGTGCTGCAGCCTGGGTTTATAATGAAGAGTGGTCAAGTAATAAAGGGAGCTGTGGCATTAACTGAATCAAAGGAAAGTATCTGTCAGCCATGGGATTTCAGAATTTCAGCCCTGCTCCTGATTTTCACCAAATAGCAGTTGTAAAAACCTCAGTTTTCAAATTTTGGAACTTTTTATTTGCACACTCTGTTTAAAAAGTGATATGCTGCAGTATTCCGAAAAGCTTTTGGGTTGTTTTTTCTTTCCTCATGAGACATAATGAGATTACATTGCAATCATGTCACCTCAGGGGCTATATTTCACACCCTTACTCCCACTTGGAGTTAGATTCCTGAAAAGACTACATCTCCAGGTCAGTAAAGACTGATGTGGCAGAACTGTGGGGTGAAGCTATATGAATCACGAGACAGTCCAACAGAGAGAATAAAAGGCCAAAATGACACTTGTATCAACACTATTTGAAAAGGAGCCATATTCTTGGTTTTCCATTGGTTCAAAACTTTGGTTCTGTCCAATGAAATGAAGTCTTTTGTTTCTGGTCAGACAAATGAAAGTAAAGGTTTTTCTGGCAAAACTGGTTTTGGTGGCCTTTTTTGGTTTTGTGGGGTTTTGTTGGTTTGGGGGTATTTCCCCCCTGCCCTGTGCAAAATTTTCCATCAGTAAAGAGAAATTCCCAAATAGCCAAAGATTTAGTCATTAGTCAGAATCACCTAGGCTGCACATTTAAAAGGTTAAAAAGACGGAGCCTGGGTCCAGTAAGAGCTCAAATAAATTTTGCAATGAAGACAAGGTAATACATGGAACAGCTAGTGTATCAGAGTGTCACGTGTGGGAATCTACCACTGGTTATCCCTTTTTAAAAAAACAAACAAACAACAACAACAACAAAAAAACCACCCCAAAAAACCAAAACCAACTACAACAGCAACAGAACTTCTTGGGTATTTTAGTAATGCGGCTACCTGAAACTTTAGCTAAGATGACCTTCTGATATTGCAGTGGGAATATTTTATGATTTTGTCACATTTAGGAGGATGGTTTCTATTTACTTTCAAGGCTCTCTGTGCTTACTCGTGTAAAAGAATAATGTTCTTGGGATTTTAGATACTGTGAATTCTCAAATTAAGCATTCTTGTCTATCCAAATAACAAGATCCTATATGTGAATCCCCAGGAAAAGGTTTTGCGAAGTGTAAAAACGTAGTATTTATCTTTCAAAGAGTTTATTCTTTTTTTTCCAGGCATATTCTACTGTTGGAACCCCAGACTATATTGCACCAGAAGTATTTATGCAGACTGGGTACAACAAGCTGTGTGACTGGTGGTCTTTGGGAGTGATTATGTATGAAATGCTAATAGGTATGTTAAAGACCCCAACTTAAGAATCATTCAAAGGGTTCAAAGGTAACAGGGTCCGTTAGTTCACTGAGTCTGATCCCCTGCATAGTGGAGGTACCAGAATTTTATTCAGTTCTACCTGAAGTAAGCCCCAAATTCAGCTTCCAGAAAACTTTGTCCTCCCACCTTTCCAAGAAGACAGCAAGAGATGATGCCTCAGTTGTTTCAGTGAATAACTGTTCACTATTAAATGTTTTTGAGGTTCAGTCTCATTACTTGGAAGTAACAAAACACCTTTAATGTTGCATTACAAAAGAGAAAACTTTTGGCTGGTACTACTTGTTAGATTTGGGAGTCGTAGTGGCAAAAGCAGAGGCCCAGGTCACTTTCCTCTTCTGGGAAAGCTTGTTAATTTTTCTATTTGTTTGTGCAGGGTATCCACCTTTCTGCTCAGAAACGCCACAAGAGACTTACAGGAAAGTTATGAACTGGAAAGAAACATTGGTATTTCCTCCAGAAGTGCCCATTTCAGAGAAAGCAAAGGATTTAATTCTAAGGTCAGTAACAAAAGCCCATTTCTGGCCAGTCACTCAGACATAGTCGTCTTCCATTATGTTAACTTTCCATTCTGCATGAAGGAAGCTTTAGATTGGAGGGAAGGTTGGTTTCTTGTCTGTCACCATCCTTGATAGATTTTTTTTTTTTTTTTTTTAGTTTTTTTCCCTTTGCCATTTGTTTAATGTGATGAAATAAGCTATAATGATCTTGATTTGTACCATGATATCAGGAGAAACAGAATGGACTGGGAAAAAAAAGAAGAAAAAAAAAGTTAACACGTAATTTTTCTCTTCTCAGAGAGATCTAGTAAATAATCACTTGCCAGCATTTAATGTACTGAACAGAAATCATTGGATGGTTTGGATTTACTCGCTTTTTCCAAAATTTTTAATTTTAACAGTTTTTAATCCATTCAGTTTGCACTGAAGTTCTTGCGAGGGGTTTTGGTGTCAAGGTCAGGCAGAAATGCTCTCTTGCCCTGGGAGGTTTTGCCGGGGGATGTGGTTTTTGGCTTTGATTTTTAATTTATCCCCCCCCACCCCCACCCCCCCACCCCCCGAGATAATATTACAAGCTTACACAATTTTTTTACAAGCAAAAAGGGGAACGTACTTCATAGGCACAGCTAAGAACTAGAATTTATTATTAGTCCAAGCAGTGGTCCAGTAGCATCCAACAAACAGTTATTCTTAATCCAGTTACAGTGATACTAACAGTTCAAGTTATTTAATTATTGTTAATCCTCATTAATAAGTTCATGTATAACAGTTTTATTATGTTTTCAGTATCTGTTTCTCTAGCGTTCTGCTTAACCTCTCCTGCCTGTTGTCAGCATCCTGAGTTCTCTGCTGGAAAGAGTACAGTGTTGCTGCTGAGGATTTCTTCCTCCTCAGTCTTGGCTGTGTTTGGGACATGTTTAGATATTTCAGGCAGTTTATTTGTTAACATGTCTCGCTCATGAATTTACTTATACAATGACTACTTGAATTTATTAGTTTTTCTCCATACATGGAAGGATTTAAATTAGGATAAAACATCTTTAGTTACAGATCACTTACTAAAATGAGGTCATAATAGCAGGCAAAAAATACGTGGCCATTGAGTACTTTGTCCATTACAGCTTGGACAAGTTAGACAACATATATTTCAACTTAAAGAAAGTTGCCAACAAAGCTAAAGTTTCTTTATTTTTATGGATACAGTTAAAACCAAACTAAAATAAGCTCAAGTTCAGACAAAGCCTGAGACAACTGGTCTGGCTAACTCTTGTTACAAGGTTTGAGGTCTATTATTAGTACTTGGCATCAACCAACTGGCTGGGCTGCAGTAGAAATACAAGCAGGTTTTTTTCCCAAGTGACACTCAACTACAAGTAAAAGAACATTAGAGTCTATAATTGGAGACAGTTTATAGCCTAACTTGCTATGGTACTAAATTACCTGCTGAAAATTTCACTAACTAGCAAGAAGGTGACCTTTTTTGTATTGCATTGTATTGATGTGAAAAATGCCTTGTGAATCTGGATGATGTGACTGTGTAGAGAGATTATGAGTTCAGGATAACTAAATCAACAACCAGAGGCTTTGCTCATCTAGGCAAACAGGATTTCATTTAACAAAGGCCAGCTGACTTTTAGAGCAACAGGAGGCCCACATCCCCGTGCTGCCAAGTACTCCCCATTTCCAGGAGATCGTCAGGTGACTCTACACTTGGCAAGACCAAGCTTTTTGTCTGACATGGGTTTTTTCCTGTTATTGTAAACTTCCCTCTTTGTGTCACTGTTGACACCTTTTGCCATCCTCAAAGAGACTGCAAGGACAGTGTAAAAATATAAAGCAGTTATCTTTGCTAACACATACAAAAGATATCTAGGATTTAATGAACTCCTAGGCTAAGCATTGGTATGGTCATCTCCTTGATGAGATACGTCAGAGTCTTTTCAGCCAGCTAGGCACGAGTCCAGAGGAGAAGGGTCAGCCTCTGCTGCTCCCTGGAAAAAATCCCCAGTGTCACTGAGTTGCTGTCAGAGAACTTCTACCTCCCTATTTTGTTTCTTTAAGATTTTATACTTTTCCTTGTTGGTGTTTTTTTTCCTGCCTACTTGAGCAGCTAACAGTCCCCATCTCAACAATCCTGTCTTTGTCTCCAGTTTCACTTTTTTCTTCTTACTTGACTCTATGGACTTTCTCACAGGTGCTTCTCATAAATTGTCAATTTCTTCTGGAGTCTGAGCCGAGGTTATGCAGCTGGGTCATATCAGAAATAGGCCTTGAGTCTTTGTACTACCAGCACCTGAATGTCTAAGGAGAGGGAAGAGGGGGTGACAGGGAGAACAGGGACATGGCATGTTTTGAATGTGTCTAGCTTATTGTAGTTTCAAAATGTGACATCAGAGAGTAGTCCTGTTTCACTAAGTGTATTTGTTCCTGTTTGTGACTTTGAAACATGGGTTTTAAATAGTTGAGAACATGCAGAGGAGTTTTCAGTGGTAGGGACTTAAGCCTCCATTCCAAACTAATCTTACAGGGCTAAAACTTGCAGCGGCTTTTCACAAACTTTGAAGATGGCGATGCAACAGTTTAGAAAAGGTGTAAGTTACTGTCATCATGGCTTTTTGTTTTGGCACTCCAATAATATTCTGCTTCGACTTTTTCCCTTCTTTCCTAGATGCAACGGGCTGCTTGTATGTTACCCCAAGTGGTGGCACAATTTGAAAGAACTTCCTCAAATTCCCGATACAGGATACCAGAGCAGTTTTATTTGCTGTTGCTTCCATCTGCATTTATTGTAACATTCCCTTTATTTTTTCCACTTTTTCAGGTTTTGTATTGACTCAGAAAATAGAATTGGTAGTAATGGAGTAGAGGAAATAAAAAGTCATCCATTTTTTGAAGGAGTGGACTGGGGACATATCAGGTATGTATATGTGTATATATATACCCACACATTTTATAGAGAGAATAAAAGCCATGAAAGCAAGAATTTCATGTACTATGATGTCAAGGATAATTATTTCCAATTTATCTTTTATTTTGAAGGGCAGCTACTGGCAGGCAGTAGGTGGGTGACAGCGAAGGTTTCCAGGCCTTGCTGACATTCATAGATCTGATCAGAGTTTAATTGCCTTTAGATGCGTCAGATTGCCCCAGAGTGCCCAGGATGTAAAGAAATTGTCGTAGGGTGGCTGTGTTATTCCTGATGTATGGTCTGATATCAGCAGAGAGCTCCTCCTCCAGTAGTAATGGGCTCTGCAGCAATTGCTGTCATTGACTTTTTTTGTAATAGGAGCATAAGAAAAGCAAATTCTATTCCAAAAATGTAGGGAAAATAGATGAATGGAGAGGCAGCAAGTAGGAGGAAAACACAGGGCATGTCTTTACTGCATGCTGCAGATACTACACCTGAGTGAACCGGTATGTCTACAGAAGTGCTGGGCAGAGGCACTGACTCACCTCAGAGTTGCAGCCTTTGTGGCCAAATTCTGCTGGGCCAAGCCTGGGCAGAGGTCCTGGCCGAGGCAGCCGTACCAGTTCCAGCCTGAGCTTGTGCCTGCAGGTGCTGAGCTACATCTGCACGTACCCAAAGTGGTAACACCTTTAGAGCAGACTTTGGTGGCCCCACGGATATTTTCAGTTGAAATGACAGCTACTGTTCAGCTCTCTTTAAGGTTTGAGGTAGTCTCCTTTTTCAGTAATAGTGCAGTTTTCCATATGAAAATCCATACTGTGGGCGTGTGATTGTCCAGCTCTAGTAGTTCTCATTTCTTCTGGTGCAGAAAGCCTCATTTAACTTATCTTTTCGGCGTGGGAGACATTAATAAGCAGCAAGAGCAGTAACATATCTGTTCATGCCACATTTGGCAACCTGGCAAAATGGTTTCTCTGTTCCACCCAGAAGTGGATTTAATTGTAATTGTAATAATTACAACCATAGTAAGTTTACAGGTGTAAATTAATGACTTTCCCACAGGGCCGTGTTCCAGTTTGAATGCTTTCGTGGGACAGATGACTTAAGCAACTTTGAAAGCCACATTAAAACTTCTTAAAGGGCTGCCTAATTGTTGAGCTAATAAAGCAGTAACATGTCAGAGCCAGCCTATTTTGGATGAGAAATACTGGTGACTGAGTGTCAGAAATAAGAGTTAGAGTCAAAAGTATTTGGATGAGGTCTAGGCTGATGAGCACTGGAATTGTAAAGCAACATATCTGATGGCTTCAAATGCAAGTAAAATCCTGCTCTGCTGGGTAGGCTGGGTTTATGAAATGAAGGTAACCACAGTTGATCTTGGTAACAACCAAGATTGTAGTGATAGCCATGTGGCAGATAAGTGTGGAATGCTGTTTCAGTTAATGGGAAAAATTATGTTTTCCCCAAGTTTGCCAAGAAGATACTAATGCTAGATAGGAAACTAATAAATCTCCCCATGATGTCAGCAAACAGGCGAGTCCGATACATCTCTGATGGACTCGGTGGAACCTCTATGCTTTAAATTAAAGGGATGTTGTAACTGTAAAAAGCTAAGTTAAACAAAACTGGAACTTAATGTATCTTTTCCTAGTATTGACTATTCTGGCATTTATTTCTATTTGCAGGGAAAGACCAGCTGCAATCCCTATAGAAATCAAAAGTATTGATGATACTTCCAACTTTGATGAATTTCCTGAATCTGATATTTTACAGCCAGGTGAGACTGCCATTGTAAATTCCAAATTTCTATCTATGACATGTCAGAATACACCACAGATGCTTTTGTTGTTGTTTATATTCATTTTTCTGATAGCCTAATCAAGGTAATATACAGACTTGATCTAGAGAGTTTTCTTTCAGATATAAATGTAGATCTGTGATCTCTCATAGCTTCTACGTCCTTAGAACTCTGGAGGAAAAAAAAAAGCTCACAGATATTAACAGTTAAATCTATTAGTAAAAATGGTTTGCATATATAGTGAGCACAGAAAACTACAGTTTTCTACCATACAGTCTGTCTAACCAACTTCTGCTAAAACATTATGCACTGATTTGCTTTTGATCTTTAATGACTTTTGAGTTTCATGCCAAACATAATGTCCACATATTTGTGGGCAAAAACTTTCAGACAGATGATTAATTAATATAGTGATTTATGAACCAGAGTGGCTCTGCAATTCATTTAAATTTAATTGTTAATTTCTATTGGCAAGTAGTAGGAAATTTTTATACATAAAAGGCTTGATTCTCTGACATGCCAAATTCTCACAGCTCCCACTGTTTCCAGTGAATTATTAGTGTCTTAAAGATAGATATATAAAGATGATTAATTGATGACAGATAAGTGTAGATGTGCTAACAACCATAAGAATTATCAAAAAGCTGAGGATTTTTTGTGAAATGGCTTTTATTTCATGGCAAGGAAGTTTGTGCTTTTAATGCAAAAGCAATCAATCTCCAGTGCCTATGTTCAGCTGTTTAAGTCCATATTTGGATAATGGCAAGTACATTTGTATTTGTTTCGGCATTTCAGACCCACTGAAAATGTTACTGTACATCTAGATACCTAAATACAAACTTTAGTATCGGTGTGTTTGGCATCTTGAGTTGAAAATATTGTTATAGAACTCTAAGAGTAGTAACCAGAGAGCTAAATATAGAAGCCCACTGCAGTGAATGTGCAGCAAGCCAGCCATGTGGGCTGTTCATAAAATAAAAGGAGGCTGTACAAGCCTTGCTGAAGCTATGAGCAGGGAAGAAGTCCTAGGAGAGTAATATGTGCAGTTCTCTTGGGAGAACTTGGATGTATCTTTTTCTTCTGTTTGTTGTGAGGATAACACGATATGTATACATGTGTTTGTTGTGCATGGAGCATCCTAAATGTTATGTTTTTCATAATTGTATATCCTGTGGGTGTGTTAGAGGTTCCTGTCAAGGTATGGGAGTCTCTTATGGTGTGTACACAGACTAAAAAACCCCAAATCCCAAACAAATAAAAAAAATAACTTTTTACGCTTCAGAGATATATGCTGAAATTATAATTCTTCTCAGACTATTGACAAAAGGCAACTGACCTGATTAGAAACAGGATTTCTTCAAGGAATTTCTGCTGACTAGGCAAATAAGAGTTCAGGGCTGTTTATGTCAGTGCTCTGTGAACAGTCCTCTCAGAAGCAGCACTGTTTTTAATTGTTTTGTTTTGTCTTTACTTTTGTTTCTGAATTCTAGTGCCAAACACAACGGAACCTGACTACAAATCCAAAGACTGGGTTTTCCTCAATTATACCTACAAGAGGTTTGAAGGGCTCACACAGCGTGGCTCAATCCCTTCCTACATGAAAGCCGGAAAGTTGTGAAACAAAACACAAACCCGCAAAAGATATAAAAATACAAACCTCAGGTAGCTGCATCACCAGACCCGCTTGGCATTAGTTATCAATACATTGACTCTGGTGCGCATCGATTTCACAAGGAAATTCTACAGGATTAGGATTTCTAAGACTACTACAGGAATTAGTTGGCAGTGCCAGCTGGCTTTTTTTTTTTTTTTTTTAATATTTGAATATTTTTGTTAACTTTATTATACAAAGGTACTGGAATAAAAGGAACATACATCCCTTTAACTGCACTGCCTATGTGTGTATAACGGTTAATCATGCCTCTCTGTACTGTGGCTTTGTACTGTAAACCATCTAATCCACCCAGGAGTAAAACATATCATTTTATGCAGCATTGTTGTTATACTGCTTACCTGGTGGGTTTTAGATACGCAGTATAAAAACCATTGTCCGCATTTGCAAAATTCTCTGAGCAGTTGCTCAAGGGTGTTCCAGTTGTGGTGTGCAGATCCCCCATGAGTGTGGCAACATTGAATTATTTTAAATAGCAGTGTTCTGTGGGCCTACTTGTACTCTGCCTACCCTCACTTCCTCTCTGAAGGGCTTTATCGGCCAATCATCCCTTCTTCTTTTTCTTCCTTTTTCCACTGTGATCCGTTTAGTGGTATTTCTGCTTTAAATGATAATTGATGGGTATTACTGTTTAAGATGACGATGCCTATTGGCAACTTCAGAAGAAAAAAGGAATCCGATTAAAAAATATAAAGATTTTTAACTCAAGGGAAACTTTCTGATACCAAGTTTTGAAGAGATGGCAGAATTTCCAGGACTGCATTCCTGCCTCTGCTGTAAAGCAGATCATCTTTTTGCTACTCGTAATTCAAATAGCCTTTTCTGTTTCTGCAAAATGTATTCTAGAAAAGTGAACAAACTGCTGCTTTTTCTTTTTTGTCTCCCTAAGAAGTTCCAGGCAGAAGCGATCCTGATCTAGCCTTTTCTTTCCATAATACCCTGTAGCAGCCTCTGCCAAGCTAAAGGAAATGGAGCACCCCACTACATTCAGACTCTCCTGTGGGTTCCATCGTCTTCTAGTATCTCCATCTAATGGGGACCACGGGATTAAAAAGGATAAGCTGAGTCTGCAGCCCGGTTTCCAGGAACCACAAACAACCATGACTGAATTGGGCAGAGCACCTAAATGTTATTTCCCCCAGTGCAGGATGGTGACAAACAGACAGCAGAGATAGGTCTCCTTCTCCTAGGTCAAGGAAACTGAAGCAGAAATCTCTCCATATGCAGCTCAGCAGCAGTTCAGGATTGAACTGCACTCCTTGAACAGTTTGCAGTTATCTGGTCTCTGGCAAATTTATCTGTATCTCTGCCTGTACTAGCATATTATCTGCAGTACTTTGAATCTATCGCAATACAGTAGAGATCTTTGATGTAATTTTCTGGTTACAAAAGAGATTTACGGCAATGAACAATTCCCCAGTAACTGAACAAGCAGAGTCACTGTTGCTGTCTTCCTCCTCTGAATGCAAGTGAAAGGCACTCTAAAACCTCTGCAACACCCACCAGAGTGAAGCACAGGATGTTTTGGCATACAGTACGAAAAACTCCATTAGACTGGTTTTTGCAGCAAAATGGAAGTGACTATTTATAAAGCCATTACAGAAATATTTATTGCTGTTAGGCACCATGGTATCAGCTGTTCTGAATTATTTGTATGCTTTAAAAACACACTAGGGTGTTCATCTGCTGCATAAAAGACCATTTACCAGCAAGGTTTCTGGGCATTAGTGGCTTACTGATGTGCATGTAGTCTTTCCCAATCCAACAGCTACTAGGTTCTTCAGGGGCTTCAGTGATGTCTTTCCTCTAATATTTTGTCTCCCTTCAAGCATCCAATATGTGTTATTTATATTGCATTTCTACAAAAGATTTTAGTCTTCAGCTTATCAGAGGAGTAGCCAGTGCCTCAGGGCCCATCCAATTTGTACAGTGTTAGATCAGAACATGGTGAAGCTAAACTATTGCCTAAATGCCAGACTTATGTGGGAACAGCTCATTGATATCTCGTTTTTCTTCCCAGACCTTACACTAATTAACACCCCTTTACTGCCATTGGGGCAAGATCTCTCAGAAATTTGCCAGTGTTGTTCTTAGCCTTGTCAGTGTAGTGAAGCTCAACCTGTATCCATCCAAAGACTGTCCAAAAACAGCAATTCACTTAAATCCACCTTTACATTTTCAGACTTTATTCTGCCAGTGTCCTAGCAGCTTCTGAGGCTTCTCAGGAAAGGAAAATCCTTTTCTGAGGCCTTCAATCCATTCTACCAAGTCTGAGGAGCTTGGGCAGAAAATATGAGATGTGAATTTGTTCTCCAAGGACACGGCTATTCAAAAGAGAGTTTTTATTAGTTTTAATTTCCAATCTCATTCATGCAGCTCTGTGTGCACCAGAAGTGGAATTCCTGTGAACAACACATTTCAAAAGACCACAGTAACCCTAGTAACCCTATTTGCATAATATAAAAGAAGTCTTTGCTTGAACTTGCTAAGACAAGATAAGTTTCATGGAAACTGCAAATGCTCAGTAATACTGGTGATTTTTTTTTTTTCCTGTGGGATTTTGGGGGAGGGGAGATAAATACACACTTAATTTAAAGCTATCTATTAAACAACTATGTCTGTACATACTCACTGGTTTACAAACCTGGGAAAAAGCTCAACCCTTATATTTGTAACACTAAAGATAATACTCATTTAAAATTGCAAATGATTAATCATATCAGTGCTCAGATAGGAGTTATATCCATAGGGAAAGAGCCTGCAGCCTATTTAGCATAAACTCCTGTATTGTGGTAGTTGATTTTTTTTTTTTTAAACAGAGCATTATTTTAAACAGTAAGTTAAGTTAAACAAAATATTAACTACTGCTTTTAAGATGATAGAATTTTTTTAAAAGGTGAAACTGTGACACTGTAATGGACTTAAAAGAAGGTTAATTTACACTGGCTTTCAAAAAAAATGGAAGTGTAACATATCTTTTGTTTTGTTGTTTTTGTGTTATTTCTTTGGATGGTTGTGTTTTTTCCTTTGGTGATGTTTGTCACTGTGCCATTTATTTTTCTTATTCTTGGAGTACCAAAGATCCTGAAATGGCTTGATGATTGCAACCATGTGAAAACTTATTTTCTGGAAATATGTTTTGTTAACTTTTGTTTAAATGTGGAATTGCGTATGCAAATTGTTATCAGAGGTTTGCTGGGAAGTTAACCTATTCCAGCAGGGAAAACTTGAGTGCATCAATGGAAGTGGTGAGCCTGAATCCAATGTTCTGGATCTGAATACCCTGAAACTGGGGAGGAAGCTTGGATTGGGAAACGCAGCTGAGCTTTTGTACTTTGTTCCATCTCCAGTCAGCGTGAGTGAGTGGCCTTAGGTACAGGATGTCAGCAGAGGTTGTTTCTTGTGCAAAAAGAGTTAAAAAAAATTGCCAGCATTCAGAAATCAAATATTGTTGATACTGCATTTGCACTGTTAAATTTGCCTTGCTGGAGAGTTACATAAGTCTTATTTTTATAGGTCAGTTGTTAAACACCTGAGCCGTTGGATACAGTATGGAATAATAGCATCTGACGTGGGTGAATTCACCTAAGTGCAAAGGGGCTTGCTGAAAGCTCTCCACACTACTAAGATAAATGGGCGTAAGCAGTACAAAGGGTGTTGTGCCGGCTCCTAAAGAAGTGACTTTCCCCTTCTGCAAGAGCAAGTAGGGAATACTGCAGTTTGGCCCGGTTATACTCTAATGCTTAGGAAGTGCTCTCACTTTTTCAATAATACGAGCAATTACAAGCATTGTAACATACTGTACCTTGTCCTTTTAATGTTGATGTATTACAGCAGCTCGTTCTTGGAGTCAAAATGGCAACTGCTATATTTTTCCTAGACTGTTTCATTAGTTGTGGTTGGGAAGGTTACATAGAAGCATTATAAAAATTTATATGAGGCTTTTTACAGCATTTGAAAATAAAAGTAGCATTCTTTTTGTAAAGTTGCTGGTTTTATTTTTTTCACACCAGTGTACTGGATTTGTTTATCTTCCAGAATGGGAGACATCTAAGGCATTGAGATGCTATTTTGTGTATTCTCATCTTGAATTCCATGGACAGTGAAAACCCCAGTGTCACTACTCTCAATCAGAAAGTAGAGATTGCAAAAATTGCTCAACTGTACCAACTGCAGTTATGTGAAGCTACTTCTAAAATGGTTATTGCTCTTCCCAAGAGAGTGATCTTCTTCCCTGTAGACCATAATTTATTCAAGAAAGGCTTCCACAGACAGTTGTGTCCATTGATTCGCTATAGAAACAATTTTGTCCTGCTGTTCCCTGTTCCTTGCTGAGTTTAGAGCAGTGGCAGCAGATGCAGTTGTGAAATAGTCATGTAAAAAAAAATTAGTACAGAGTTGAGCAGCTGAAAGCAAAGAGGAGCTAGCAGCTGGTGACTGACCTTCTCTGGAGCCCTCCAGTGAATAACAGTCCTCCCTCCACTTGAGAATTGCTTCTTTCAGTAAATGATACAATTTTAACAGAATTTTACACAGTCTATTTAATGGGATAACACTTTTCTTCCAGTAAGCATATAATATATCTGAGTTACATATCATAAGGAAATGTAGGCTTAGTTCTTTATCTCCTTGCATTACCAAATTCAGTATTCCTCAAAAATACAGCACTTTAATGGCAAATATAAAGGCTATGCTTTCAGCATGTGCAGAAATGTTTGGATTTTTTTAAATCAACCACTTCTAGTATTATATGGTTTAGTGTTTATAAAACATACTGCAAATATCTGTTGTGCATTTTTAATTTCTTTATTCTTGTACATAAGCAAAACAATTATGCTTTGGACAATAAAAGGTTTTTTTCTGACAATCTTCCTATGGAAGAGAAGGGAGGAGTATTCAGAACAGTCTGTTGCTGTTGGGAGTGATGACAGTAGTTGTTCCCAGCTCTGGACTAGAGAAGGATGTATTTGCAGTTCAGGAAGTGCTTAGCGTACTTCTTTGAGGTAATTTTATTTATCATGCATGTAAATTTTAAATATCACAGACGTTCTGAAATGCCTACCCCATAGCTGAATTTCAATGATGAAAGCAGGTTTTACATGTGGGTACCAGTAGACTGTAACGGGTCAGCCATGCTGGGTTCAGCAGTGCTAGGCAGGCTCTGCCGCACAGAATGCCATTCTGCCTAAAAGAAGTCACTGTCCGAAAGATACCAAGTACGTTAAGCATTGGGACAGCTGAAGGGCAAGTTAACGTATATATTATACAATTAACTTATTCGCTGTCAATAGTAATGGCACTGGGATCTGTACACTTCATCACACAGGAAAACTTCTACAGTCAGTGTGAGGGGAAATGAATCTTTACACATGCAGGGAGAGTTCATCTCACCGCCTCCCACTCCTCCCACCACCGCTCTCCAGGTTGGTAGTGTGGAGGTTACTGTTCTCTGGGGAAATGGGGCATGTAGGCTTGAACCTCCTCATGCTGAGCAGGGAAATTAACCCAGGTTTCTCATTTCCCAATCAAGTCAGAGCTCTGCTAGGAACAGTTTTGTTTCTGATTTGAACTGACCTTTGATGCCACATCTTGTTTCCGTACCAGCTTGCTTTAATCTGTTTCTAGTGAGCCACCATCTGCTGCTGCTTCTCTCTCCTCTAGAAATACGTGCTCTCTGTATGTGCTGTCCCCGGGCAGTCCACCTTCAATTGGTGGCAGTTTCTTCCCCTCTAGGTGTCTCTGCCCATCTTCTCCCCTCCAAAGACAAAATCTTTGCCCTTGCCTCTATATTTCCAGCCCACGAGACTAAATGATGTTGAGAGGGCAGCTCATCAGCAGAGTTTAGTGCTGTGACCTTGAAGCTGTTGTGTAAAAGTGTAACCACAGCCTCTGCTCCACATTTTGAAAGAGCTGGCAGCTACAGATAGCAAGTGTTATATATGCACTGAGCCTATGTAACACCTTGTTTCCTTCCAGGGTTGCAGGCAGAATCTGCCCCTCAGTGTGGATGTACAGGCTGGAATACGAAGGTAATGGAGTTCCAAAAGGAAGCAGGTGCCAAGACGTTCCCCCCAGGCCAGGTCTGTGCACATGTGGCCATCCACAAAACTTTGAGAGTCGAAATAGGAGCACTGATTTGAACATATATCTCTCTTGTGTTAGGGCTTACTCAAAAACTGCAATAGCTCTGCTAGTCTTGGACACTTAATTTCCTTACAAAGTCTACTTCTGACTTCTATATATCTTTTTAATAATAACGAATGATCAGGTAAGAACTTCAGTGACTTTTTGATCGTGACAGAGTGAATCACTGGTAAATTAGGAGCACATCTCAAGATTTTCAGGCTGCCTTGGAGGTCTTATATAGCTCCCACAGACCCCTATCTAAAGCCCAAAGAAACCAGCAAACAAGTACAGTCTCAAAAGCAAGCTGTTTGCTGATGCCATGCTTTTATGTTCTTTACAAATGAGACAAAAAGATTTTACTATCTGTACAGTTCAATTGAAAAGCAGTATGTGAAAAGGGTACCTTTTGGCTTCAAATACAATGGTGAGAAACTTGCATGTACTTCTGCTATGAAAAAAGAAAATATTACCTGGTTTTTAATAAACAAAACTAAACATGCCTCAAGGAAACTTTGCAAAATGTACAATTTATATAAATGCCTTTTTCTGAAATAGCACAGTACATAATTGGGCCCCAGTATGGATTTTGCCTATTCTAGGAAGCAAACAGATCGGCATGACTTCTTGATTTATGAAGTTCACAGGCAGTGAACAATGAATGTGATGCATTCAATCGGCACAGATCTGCTGAGTAATGTTAGACATACTTATGGGCCCACTGTGTGCAACAGTCATTGGGTTTCTCTTTTCAGTTAATTCTGCCTTGACTTAGTGGCACAGATTGAAGGTGGTTTACATTTCTGTACCTTTGTATTGTTCTTATACCAGCTGTTTAATATGAGGCTGTTAACACTTGAAAAGACCAGTAATCTGTAGTGCAGTGACAAGTGTGCTTTAATCAAGGAGAGGACTTTCAGACAGTGATGTAACTCATTGTCAGGACCTTTGCAGGTAAGATGGATGAGATGATTGCAGCTTGGAGGTTCACAGATTGGTTGTGTGCAAACCCAAGAAAAGGTGTTTTGGCCTTGGAGATATGCTGCTCTCACAGCTGGTTTTGTTCTCTCTTAGCCAGGGCAGGAAAGGCACTAGGTGAGATCTCACTGATCCTAGAGAGATAGGACTCAGCTTGGGGGCTTGCCACTTGTGCACCACGGGCACATTTCAATTGCTTTTCGTTTCAACAGGACCCCTAAGCAGCTTTATTTATCCTTGTGTAGAGATTTGTAACAGCAATACTGTTTTTCAGACACCTTAGACATTAGGGTCTTGTTAGGCATTCAGAAAATACCAGTTTCTGCCAGGAATGAAAAGGCCACTTAAAAACTGAAGTTTATTTTGTTTTTAAATCAAAAGTGGCACCATCAAATTGAGAGACTCGGGTCAAGAGATTTGCAAGCAAGTGAATTACTCTGTGGGCACAAACCTCACCAGCCAGGACTCCAAAATAAAGTAGGCACTTTGGAAAATGCTAATCTTTTTTACTTGTTTTAATTTGTTAGAAAACCACAAAGTAAATTGATAATCCTACTGGCTCCAATACTGAGATTAGAGAGGGAGAATAAGTAGGATTTGGAAGTGCTTTTCAAGTTAAACTTGTTTCACCTTGCAAGGAATTTGTTTGTGATTCATAGATCTTTAAGGCCAGACTATATCACTATCACAATCCAGTCTGATGTGTACTGCCTAACGTAATCCATACAATTTCACTCACTGTGTTGTGCCAGCATAGTGCAGTCCGTTGCTGGCAAAGCCTGAATTCTTTTGTGCTGGTTTTTTGCTTCTTCGAAGGGCTTCTGTACCGATTATTGGGTGGAAATAACTTTAAAGAGCTTATTTTTGTTGTTGGCTGATTACAGTACGATTATGCTATTTATATAATTTCTGAAGCAAAAGACTCTGATTTGGGCAAAACCTTTTGCTTTAAAGTGGTAGCAGATTTTACTAATGCATAGACACGGAATTTATAGTAAAGTCAACAAATTGCTTGTGGTGCCCTTAAAAGTAATCCAGTGACCTTCAAGCACAAACTACAGACTAAAACAGATTTTTTTTTTTTTTAAATTGTATTCACTCTTCTAACTAGCTAGCCTGTTCACATGTACTCTATAAAAATGCACTTGATTCAGGACAAAGGTTGTTCTTTACATTACTTTGAGCCATGTAATTCTGTGGTCTGAAGGGAAACCATAAGCACTTGTGTTCTGGAAGAGAAGCCTGTGAAAAACCTGTATTTGTGTTTACAGGTATGCTGAGTAACTTCAGTTTACTGCTGTTAAGTTTCAGCAGAAAAAAGTTAGCTAGCTCACCCTAAGCAGTCACCTGTTTTTATGTGAAGTAATAGAAGTTGGTCTAATAACATAGAGTGACTCTCAGTGTTCCCTTAGAGGAGAAGAGTGCTTCTGTCCAGTCGCTCTCAGCTTCTGAAATAGGTCTCTTAAGCATGGTGTGCATAGAGCTAGCTTGGCCCCAGCAAATACACAACGGAATTTGCATCCTTGTCAGAATGGTATCTCAGAGAAATGCTGACTGGATGCTTTTCATGTCCTGTGTAACAGCTAAGACATGCTATGCATTGGATGTCATTAATTATTTACAGAAAAGAAAAAGGAGTAATAATGCAGACACCCTTCTAACTGCACAGTCTCAGGCTATTATTTAACTGCTCTGAGGTTTGATTGTTACTTTCACCCCTTTAGCAAGTTGTTGTATAAGTTGTTTGGAAAAAAGAGGCTAACCGATGCTTATATAAAGCATTCTGTTCTCTATTTTATAGCTAAAAGCTACTCAAGAGAAAGTGCTCACCTAAAAACAGGGCAAAAATATCAAGTGTGGCCTACTCAAAATCAGTGCCTTACATAAACTGGGATCCTGCTCTGCCAAGACTCAAGGCTAACTATATGCTATAAACACCAGTTACTGTCATTTATGAAATGTATGAAACATTCAATGAAGAGACCAATCATCACCTTTGAATAAGAAACAAGTATAATAAATGATGTTTAAAATCTGTGTTAATGAATTGGCAGCACATTATGTTTGTAAGAACTCTCTAAGTGCTGGGAGATGTGACATAGATCACGGATGAGAAATACACAGAAGAAAACATGAGAGGCAGAAATACTGCTAAGAGATTGATCGGATTTTCTGACCTAGACATATCATAAAGTGCTCAAAAATTCTGCATTAAATTACAAGTAATTCTACTGTTGCACTAAAAAATATTAATAAAATGTGAATAAGGTACATTAGCTCTGTTTCTAGTGAGTCAGCTAAAAAAACCTATTACACTTTGAATGGCCTCATTGAATGTTCCCATATGGAGAGAGTTTGTATTTAATAGCTGTTAAGCTGTTAAGTTTGTTAAAACAGATTTCTGAACTATTTAAATCTTTAACTCATTGAGCTTTATAACAGCAGCCATCTTCAACTTTCTGTTGTTACTGGGTCTCTGAAACCCTTTCAGTCAATGTGGCTGACTCACTCTTCTGAAATCTCCTTAACGTTTGGGTGTCCAGTGATGATGCAAACCTGGAGGAGGGAGCTCCTAGCTTCAAAACTGGGGCAAAACAGTATTTTAGCAGGGCCAAACGTGACATTTAAGCTTCCTATGAACAAATTCTTGGAAATTTTTTTCAGTATCAGTTGTAGTATATGAATAAAGCAAATGTGCATTAATTACAATAATTTTCTTAAAGATGGCAACACTGTCTAGCTCCTGGTTTTTTAACTCTTCCTACTGCTTTTTATTTCATTAAGGGCAGAAGTGGTTTGTAAATGCTTTTGTCCAATACAAATTTTGTAAGACCAACCAAACCCAGCATGGTGGAATCTATATACCACTGCAACAGTAACTGTGGGATTACATATAACTTAAAATTCTGAGATGAAAAGTTGGATTTGCAAGGGGAAAAAAAGTACCATATGAAAAAGTGTGCATTGAGACTATCATAGTAGTGCAATTGCACTTCTTCAGCAACATCCCCAGCTGGAACCCATGATTCCCCAGTCAGGTAAGCATATTCTGTTAGAGCCATTCACCCACTCAGCCCTTCCACAGGCCTAGTCTATCCCTTGGACTTAGCTATGGGCAAGATGTTGAGCTTCCCACTCCCATACAGACGAGGTGCTTCCAAGTCGATTCTGAAATGTGTTGGGAGCTTCAAGGTATAAAAGATGGCACAAATGGAGTTCAGGACTGCATTTGAGCAATCAATTCTCAAGATTATAGTTTGGAGTTCAGGCAAGTAAATTCTGCCTAAATCTCAGAAAGCTATGAATGAAACACATCTTTGTTTTCTGAGGTTTTTTTCCCAGTTCTCTTATTGACTGGGCAAGTTACTAATCTTCCACCATGTTACATAAAATTCATAGGTGTTCAAATGGATTTGGCCCACATCATTTTTGTGAGAATTTACTTTCTCAAGTTCTTAAAATCACAGAATCATTTAGGTTGGAAAAGACCCTTAAGATCATCGAGTCCAACCGTTGACCTAGCACTACCAAGTCTACCACCAAACCATGTCCTTAAGTGCCATGTCTATACGTCTTTTAAATACCTCCAGGGATGGCGACTCAACCGCTTCCCTGGGCAGCCTGTTCCAATGACTGATAACCCTTTCGGTGAAGACATTTTTCCTAGTATCCAATCTAAACCTCCCCTGGCTCAACCTAAGGCCATTTCGTCTTGTCCTATCACTTGTTACTTGGGAAAAGAAACCGACACCTGCCTCGCTACAACCTCCTTTCAGGTAGCTGTAGGGAGTGTCTTGGCAGACATAGATGTTTATACAGAATTAAAATAAAGACAATACTGAACTGCTGTCTTAGATGGGATGATGGAAGCAGAGAAGCAAAGATTTGATGAGACTTCTGTTCGAAACTATTAGCTTTCCCAAGATAAAATATTAACTCTCCTACACAGGGAAAACAGACATAGAAACTGTTGTTTTACACATAGGAGGTTTTTGTCCAGGTATATCAAGCTATAGTAAGAATCTTTAGTAGGACTTCAAAATTACCTTAATTTTGAAAGGGGGAGGGCAGGGGGAAAGCCTTCTTTTTTTTTTTAATAGAGTCAAGAGTAAACAGTCTCTTGTAATTTTATAAATAACCATCATCACCCATAGCCTTACCAGCCAGTGGTGAGAAGCTTATAAACGTTACTACAAGCGTCCATCTGCACTGTTTCTACAGCTCTAGACTCATTGTTCGGTTGCATGTGACTATTCTCTTGAAGAAAACAGCCTTTCAGAAAACTATCTTTCAAGCAATTTATTTCTGCAAGAGCAATTTTATAACCCATAGGTTTGGCTTAACCCTTTGCATGCTTGCAAATTCCTTTGACGTGGACAGATAATTGGCATTCAGGTACATATACTTCGCCTCAGCATAATGTAGCCAATGCTGAAAATACTTATGTAAATAATATTCTTGGCTTTTATTAAAACCACATGGATATTTATTGTGTATTTAGTCACTTTCACTTTTAGCAAAGGATGTTTTTCTTCTTAAGAGTAATTTTATCATGCCTCCAGATCCAAAAAATCACTTGTTTGCAGCTCAAAGATATAAATTTTAACAACTTAGATGTTAACCATTAGAACCGATGACGAAAGAATGTAATATGCTTTGCAAAATATTACACCTACTTTTGTTAGTTCCAAAGGACCCCCCATGACTAATGACAGACAGACTCTCTGAAAGCCCACCAAACAGTACACCTGCAGAAGCAGCTTCCTTCACACAGGGCAGCGACCATCTAGATCCAGCCTTACTGGTGAGCGACACCAGCTGCACCGTATGTGTAAGTTCCCTCATACCTGAGTTCAACAGATGGAAGCAGGCACACGTGCAGCCTTCAAAGACGGCACAGGTAAGGATGCATGAGTCTAGGCAATAGTCTTATTTTGCCACACCTGCAACTGGAACTGAGCAAGCACGGGGTACATCAACATCAACAAGCAGGGCAGCACAGTAAGAGAGGTTCTGTCAAGTGGAACGGGCGTCGCTGAGGTCCCGATGCCCACACCGTGCGTGTTGTAGAGGTTTCATTTCAGACTAGCTCTGGTGGGGTCTGCTGGAGAGAATGCCTGTTAACAGCTGGAGCACATGAAGCTCTTCCAAGCGTATGAGATCTTTATGCAAAAGGAACACACTTCGCACGCACCGAGACTACTCCAGGATGAGAGCCAAAGCACAACGAGGGGTAGATTCACTTCAAAAGGGCACTCCCGGTATTAGCAAAAAACATAGCTACTGCTTCAGCATCTGGTGTAACCGAGGTCTACTAACACGGTTTAATATACTGGTATAAGTTAACCCGATTTTTAGGCTACCTTTTACTGGTATGTGCGACTGTCCTCTGCCCTGCTCTGAGCACACCCTGGACCAGATGACCCGGAGAGGCCTCTCCCAGCCCACATCACCCCCGAGATCCCAATTCTTCCTCAGGCGAGCCGTCCTCTGTTCAGCACCCCGAAAACGCACGAGGTACGCGGGCCAAGGCGAAGCGACTTGGGGATCTTCCCCACGCCGCGACGGTCAGAAGCGGCCCGCGCCCGCCCCGGCTCTCCCCAGCGCCGGCGGGGAGCAGGGGCGCTCCCGCCATCTACTCGACACGGCTGGCGTGGCGCGGCGCGGC
>NW_010972606.1:171695-184081 GCF_000737465.1 Haliaeetus leucocephalus
GGAACGGCTGTGGGTGCCGCGTTGCGCTGTGTGTGGGGGGCGGTCGCGGGTGGGGGGGGGTGCGCCCGCCCGCCCGCCTCCGTGATGTGGCACGAGCAAGCCCTGCCTGAGCGCTGCGGCGAGGTCGGTGCCGGTGGTGCAGGGGCCGGGGCGAGTGTCGCCGGGCTGTGCGCGGCCGTCCGTGGGGTACAGCCTTTCCGTGGGGGCACGTCGGTCTAGTCGTGTTGCCGACACCGCTCTGTGGTGAGGGGGGCTTTGGTTTGGGTTTGTTTTTTTTTAATTCGCGCTGGTGCCTGGCCCGAAGTGCGACCTGGACGCCGCAAACTCCCTTCTCCCGTCGGAGTTCCGTGAAGGGACAGCGGGTGGCTGCGGCGGCGTTCCCTCGTGCGCTTGCAGAGAAATCCCGAGTGTAACGTTCAGTTCGTACTTCTCTTTATCGCTGTTATAGATGTGCCGTCATACCGATGTGATGCGGACTAAACATGTTTTTGCTTTTTTAACTTGGTACGTAGCTTGCTGTTTCCGATACGCACTTAGTCGTTTTATGTGTTCCTAATACGCTAGTGTGATTTTTTTGTGGGTAAACGTAATTTAGTATTTTAGGTATAGTGATTTTGGCTTGTGTGTGTGCGCGTGCCCACGCTTGTATGATGACCAAGGTTTGATGTTCCTGCCTTGTTCTTAATCATAAGTTGCTGGTACTAAAACAAGGCTAGTTGTGAACCACCAGCAGCTGTTTGTGCTCCTCCTGCTTTGAAATGAGTACGTTTCTTCCCCTCTCCGAGAAGAAAGAAGTGTCTTGCACGGGCTTTTGAAAAACAGAAGTGAGCAAATCTCTCCTAAGTCATCATTGCAGTTCCGTTTAGTTAGCACCAATTCTTCTAGGTTTAGTAGTTGTTATTGTTTTCTAAACGTCTTTTGGGTTATGTGTGTGGGGATCCTGGTCTCTGCTGCTTGATTGTTTAAATACTAGTATAATTTTGTAGCAAAGTAATCTAGTGTTTGAAAATAAAGTAGGGGTTTTGGTGGTGTTTTTTGTAGAGTTTTTGCAGTCTGTTAAATTGTGCTTAAAACGAGGATTTATTGTTTCTATATCATGCACATACAGTAAGGAAAGGAAATAATCAACATATGAAAAACCCCCCAAATGCAGACATTTCCATTTGCAAACAGATTTGGGAAATCAATGAACCATAGGCTTTCATGTTTCATTGTGAAAGAAACTCCCCTCCCTGGTTTCTTTTCTTATCCATGTTTATACCTATTCTTCTAACAGTTTTTGAAGAAACAGGTTTTTTTCTTTTTTCTTTTTTTTTTTAAGATAAAAGTATCTTAATTTTTGTGGAGTAGGTCCACACGAAGGTTAGCTACTTAATAGTTTTTTTTTTTTCACTTGAGTGTACACGTTATCGTTGATATACTTGCACATTATGAAAAACAAACTCTAAAGTGGACAGTTCACATCAACTAAGAAAATCATTGTAAGAAGAGATAATTTGGCGGGTGGTTGTGGGAAGTGAATTATTGTGAATACTCTGTTGAGAATTCCCTGTTTGGAATGGAAGAACTTCCATGGAAGTTCTGCAGGTGATTTGATGGGAATCAGAACTGTACAATAGTATGAATCAAAAACTTACAAGAAAGCAGCTACCTTCCATTCCTTTAACAGTATATGATTGGAGAGGGGTTTGTTGTTTTTTGTTTGGTTTTTTTTTTTCCCCCAGTAATGAACTATGATATACGAGACTCTCAATTTCTATCAGCGACCTGGTTTGAGCCTAAAGTTGACTGAGAAAGCAGGGTAGCCTTTCAAGGGCTTGTGGAGTATCTTTTCATTAGCTAGTTAGAGTCATACTTCTTAATACACTAATAGGTTTGGCCAAATATTTGGTGTTTGAAATCTATTAAGTAAATGTGTTATTTAATTGGTTACATTGTGATTCTTGACCACTTCTCTTCTGAGTGGTGAAAATAAGTAAAAATAGATACAGAAAGTAATCAGTTGCCTGTGTTAATGTTTGATTTACATTTCTATAATTCAGGATATTATACTTTTTCCTTTCATCATTTTGTGATATTAAAAACAAATCCAATGTTCTTAAGTTAATCCGGAAGAGTTTATTCTCTGTATAGTAGTGTTCATAAGATGATTTCATTACAGAACTCTCTGTATGTTGCTCTGCATTATGCATGCTTATAAAATTTGGGGGGAAAAAAACTGTTTTAGACAGTACTTTTGTACTGTTTTCACAACTTAACTGCAACGAAAATTGTTGCCCCAGCTTTCAATGAGAGATACTGTGGACTATGATCTGGATATCAGACTTGCTGTAATTATTCTGAAGGTGCTTTTCATGGCCTATTTTAAAGCTCTAAAATAAATAAATAAAAATAATATTTAATACAACTCTCACACCTCTTTAGAAAATATGGTTCTTTGTTTTATAGGTGTTCAGATCTGCAGGACCTGTAAACTGATGCATATCACAGCACCTGTAGCTTTCTTCCTCATACAGTACTGTATGTATGTAGGATATAGGCATAGTTTTCTCATTCTCTAATGAAAAGCTGCATTAAGAATTCATTAAAATAACTTTAGAAGAATAACTCCGTAGTAAAATAAAGCAATCTACATGACATAGAGTTATTTGAAATTATTTGACTCAATAGCCATGCTCTGTGTGTGCTGCATGTATAGATAGATACATCTGTAATTGCTTGGGTAATCAGAGACACCTTATATCTTAAAAAAAAAAAGAAGCATATCAATTATGACAAAACTTAAGAATCCAACTTGACGTCTTGAGTAGTACTTCAGTTTAGAAAATGCAGGTTGCTTGTGTGCCTAGATTTGTGTGTGTGTATATATCTCTGCTTCTTCGTATGACTGCACTCCTAAGGACTTTAGACTGAGACCCTGAAATCAAGTAAGTATTCAGAGGCTGTGGGCACATTGGTGTTTTGGAGAGCAATAGCATTGGTTTGAATTGAATCCCATCATCCCAATTTACGGCTCATTGGTTTCGTTTGCAGAGCAGTTTTGGTATAAATGAACTGGACTCCTTTCAGAAGAAACCAAACTCAAATTTTAATGTAGCACATTATTATATAGTGCTACTCCAGGCACATACCAAACGTACTCCAACTCCAAACATAAGGGACTGAACCAGTGGTTTGTTCTCAGACAGCTTTAAAACACATGCATTGTAAGGATTTTTGGCCCAATGAACCAGTCTAAATGTGATTTAGTGTAAGCTCCCTGAACTACTTACAAATTAGAAACAGGGGCTTCTGCACCAGCTGCTTCTCTTACTGACCTGTTGCTGTTATGCCATTGTATTTACTACTGTAGACATAGCCTAATAGCTTGTGTGAGTAGATTTCAGTTTTAGTAACTCATCTAGTTAGACTGAAGAACCCTTATGTGCCACTTTAACTGCAGTCACTTCTAACATAATTTTGACTTCTTTAAACTTGTCAAAGCTTGAATTTCTAGCTAAAGGTTTTTGTGCATGCCAGGAACATATATTTAGAAAATACACGTTTTAATAGTCTGTGGCATCTGTGGTCTTAGAAATTTCAATTCAAAGCAGCTTCTTTCTTCTCCTTTCCTTCTGCCAGAAAGTGTTTCAAAATAGGAAGCTGGATTGAAAGTGCCTTCTTATTCTTAGAAAGGTTGTGCCAGTGTTACTGCATTGTTAACTTCAGCAGCTGCAGAGCTGTGACGTTTTTCTGTCTGGTGTGTACATTTATTCACAGACTATGAAGAGTGCCACCCCTAAGTTTTATAAATGTACTTATTCATTGACATTTTATTTCAAGCATATTTTACTGTAATATCCTGATAGATGGGTTTAGATGTTCTTTTTTAAACTGGCTAAACGAGGGCTGACAGCTTTTTTATTAATTTATTAATACCTACGTGAATTGTATTCTTCTGCTGATTTTTGGAGTGCTTATGTGTATCTTGTAGGATTTCCTTTTGATGATTCTAAAAAGTCAAAATAATCTTTTAGCAGTAAAGTAATATTTTAGGAAAACCTACGAGGAGTAAACCTAGCCAGAAAAGCTAAACTTTCATAGGGGAGTGAGTGGGTCAGGAGGTGGTAGTGCATAATTAAGGCAATAATTTTGAAAGACTGCCTTGAGCTTGAACTTGTTGCATGTGGCAAACAGGTGATGTCTATGGCTGTTGTATTTTAAGAATTGCATGATAGCCACCTTGGGTGGGATTCATCTCGCTTATCTTTACATGTCTACAGAGCAGATATCCAAGTCTGAGCTAGTTACTTTGGTCTTTGTATAAATACTGAATAGCAGTAGGCACTTTTGGACTGTATTTAATCTAACCAACTGTAGGAATCTATTTTAAATTGGGATGAATCACCCTAGAAATGTTGTATTTCATCTAGCCAACTGTAGGAATCTATTTTAGGTTGAGATGAATCACCCTAGAAATGTCGTCTTCCCTCCAAGAGGGACTAGAATGGCTAGTTCAGATGTGGACATCCTTACTTGTTCAGGATGAATCTCACCTTTTATGGCTGGTGGAGTTTGGCCTTAAGACTTTTCTAATAGATTATGTTTGTTTAGGAACTGAAAACCTTAAAACTGTTAGTGGAGAAAACAGCTCAGGAATGTGGCATGCGTTTAGAAAATATTATTGTCAGTAATTAGAAAAGTGTAGAGTCTCCCAAGCCTTGTTTCTTAATGCATTGCATGTGATTTGTGCAGAACCTTTGCTGAACGTAAGAATATGGTTGATTTCATATGCCTTTATTTCATATCCTGCCCCTAAAGAGTAGTTTCATATAGCTCATTTGCAGTTGTTTGCTTCCTTGCCAACCCCCTTGGGGACTGTAAATTTTTTAAATTTTTTTTTTTCTTGTAGAAAAACACGAGAGGTGGTAGTTCAGTAGGGTGTGATCTTGTATGTTGATGTGATGAGAATTGTATATATTGATAAACATTTTTTAAATACTTTGGTTATGAAATGTACTAAAGTTAGTGTTAAAATAATAGTTTTTTATTTCTGATACACTTAGTGGGAAGGAGCTATATTTCGTATGGTGTGTTTGTAATGTTTGGATGGTCTTTGCTTTTTTGCACAGAGAATGATTACAGTGGGAGTTTTTTCAGTATTACTTTCACCTGCCCTGATGTGCATAATATGCTTTTGAAATACTAATTTTTAATATAGATAAGCATATATGCTTAATACTGAGAGCCAAACATAGATCATAAATAGACATATGTATTTGAGGAACTATTCACTTACTATTAAAATTCAGTTATCAGTATGCCAGGGCATTAGTAGAACTTTGAAATGAACAGTAATAATTAAAAAAAAAAAAAAAAAAGTGTCATTTCTCAGTTGGCATTTTATTTGACTTGCAAACCAGACTAGTGTAAGTAATAGCATTTGGGGTGGTAAAACAAAATATCTCTAGTTGAATTAAACTTTCTAGTAGTTTAAAAATTGACTAATGATTTTGGTTTTCCAGGAAAGTAAACCTGTAATAAAGAATGGTCTTTCTGGATATTATTTTTCATGAAGCAAGAGTGCTATGAAATTGGGAAACGTTTAGTTTTGCTTCATAGCTTCTTAGGAGTGTTCTGGGTTTGATGTTAATGGTATGAAAATGTTCACAGAAATTGAAAATATAAGAATTCAGCCAGGTGCACAAATGAAAGGTAAGAATCCAGCTTTTTCCTATTGTAGAAGCACACCCTGGTTATTGGGGTGCATTCTAGCGCATTCTTTTTGTGAAGCCAAAGATTTTTAAATCCTTTATCCAGGTGTCCCAAAGTGGTATAGCTGGAGAAGTAAAGAAACCTTTCATCACAGTCTACACAAGGTTAAGACACTCTTCAGGGAAAGAGTAAGCACCTTGGAATCACCTAATATCATAATGATAGCTATTATAAAGCCCTAAGAGATTATTTTAAAGCACCCTTACTGACTTCTCAAAGCTGACTTAGCTTTATGAACTGTTTCTGTCTGCTGCTTGTTCATTGAGTAGTAGGTATTAAAAAGATTTGCTCTTGTCTGTTAAATTCCAAATAATTACTTTTCTACTACGTTTGGTAGTTCTGAAGCTTTAAATTTATTTCTCCTATTTGTTTTCTTTTGAATTGTTTTTGGGGGTTTGGTTTGGGTTTTTTTTGAGGATCTTAAAGAATATGTATAAAGAATATATGCTGCATGCTGCACATGTCAGGGATCAATACAGATTCTTAACTGTATATTTTTGTCTAAGATCAACCAGCTATCTTACTGGCATTTAGTTAGATGGCAATTAACATGGCATTTAGTTTGTCACAGTGATAGTATTTAGGATTCAGTTTATCACCTAAAAATTGTAGTGTAGAAGTTCTTAATAGGTCATTGTTGCTGATAATCTAAACGTTTTTTTATTTTCTTAGTTAAGAAAAAGAGAAAAGGGTGTTGTTAGGAAATGTAGAGGAGATATGTGCAGTATTCAGAATTTGTTGCTTGAGTGTGAGGAAAAAAATAGTAGTTATTTTGATAATATGAAGGATAAATTGGAAAAGCTGTAAATGAGGCATTTCATTTTGTTTCTTTAAAGGGAAGTGGTTTAGAAAGCAGGCTGGCCATCTGTGTGCAAAGGAGTATTTAGGTCAGTGGGTCTGTTCTGTCCTGCTTTGTTCCTGGACGAAAGGCTCTGTTGTGCTGAAGGCGTTCTTGTCTTTGATACATGTGGGTTTCTGTTAGGAATGACTTTCATGAATATTCATGAAGTATGGTTATACTTCAATAACTTAATCTAGTAATTATAGGCTACTATGACCTAAGTGAATTAAAACTGTTCTTTATAAATAAAGAGTTCCTTTGGAATTCTTGGGGGTTTTTTTGTTTGTTTTATAATTGCACGAATTTATAGTAGAAATATAAAATGAGACTATTATGAAGTAATGATTAATCGTAAAAATATTTCAAACATCTAGCATTTGTGCCCTTGTAGTATTTATGATGTCACTTCTCTTAATATATTTTTAATATCACTAACTGGAATATGTTGTGTATTTGAAGTAACCAAATTTTCTTTCTGTTGCAGATACCCAAAGGCTGTTACTTATTTGTCAAGTATTTACAGATTCTTTGAGTTTCCACCTCTTTTTTTGGAACTTCCTATGTGACTTAATGAGTTAAAGAGCTTTCTAAAATAAAACAGGGGCTGCCTCTGTGTAGTCTGACTTGGTAGTGAGAGGATTAGGCAAGCTGCTCAAGTATTAGCCTATTTTCATTTAACTCTCCAGAGTCATGTTCCAACAGAAAATGAGAACATAGAAGGTAATTTTTCTGGTGTAAGATGTGGTTACACCTAAAAGGAAAAAAACATAAACTGTGTATCATTACTTTTACACATTTTTACATATCATTTACAGACAGCACAGATGCTAAAAAAAGAAAGCTCACAATAAAGTATACAGTTTTCCTTCCTGCTGGATTTTGAAAGTACTCATCTTGGGTTTTGCCTCCTGCTAGAAGTAGGAGATGCTCGCTTCCTTAAATGACCTCCCTCAATCCCTCATCTGTCCCTTCATGGAGTTAATTCTTTATTGTTTCTAGATGTATCACATAGGATACTTTCCTCACTAGCACCTGAAGCCTAAAGGAGTGCCTATGTTTGCTGAAACAGAGTTAATTCTGATTCTTGACCTAAACATCAGCCGGGTGATTCTTTGTGATAGCTTTGCATTGAGATAGGAAAAAAAGTGTAATAGTGCTTAGATTCCTTGAGACTGTTTTCCTTTCCCAGTAGGTCGCTACGATTATTTTGGCTTGTGACTCCTCTTCTGTCCCTCCCAGAAACAAAGCAGTTTTCCTTGAGAGGAGAATTGTCAAGAGAACTTTGAGGTAGAACTTGACAAGCTTTCAAGACTCTTCCGACTTACATGACTGATGTTGTATAATTGTAGATTTTATGTCAGAAACATAGTTATGGCAGACTTTCATTTTTTGGATGTTCAGCTTGTTTAAAAAACATAGTTCACTATATATTTTAAGTTTAATTTAGTGCTAGTCACAGTATTTTGATCCGATAACTAATGCTGCATCTTGTGATTTTGCAGCAGGATGTTTGAGGTGCTGGGGGATTTAAGTGTAGTCTGCTTAGAGGAGAAGACGTGTATTTTATATTGCATTGGTGTGTTGACTGGGTTGATGAGATCGTTGCAGGACTGTGGGAAGACAGTGTACTCTTCTCTGTACTTAGGTTGTAGCACTGCAACCTTTATGTTTTTTGTGTCAGAGGCGTAGAAGCCACCCACGGACAATTTTTTTTTTTTCCAAATGAAAATCAGAATGGTTACACGATGATACAGCTCTTACTTAACAGTGAGGGTTTTTTTCTCATTTACAGATAATTTCTCAATAGATGAAAACCCGTGCATTGCTTCTGGAGTCCCTAGCCTCATGAATCCAATAACTAAGCCTGCTACCACTACTTCTTTCAACGTTTCGGTGGCTGAGATTCCAAGGAAGCGCAAAGGAAGTGATTCTGATAACCAGTAAGTAAATGGATTCTGTATGTGTCTCAACATAAATTTGAGACAGTAATCTGTTATTTATGGAATGTGGTAACTGTCTAATCCTCTTTCCTTTATTTATTACCATTATTTATTACATTTTCTTCCAAATGCATTGTTTGACAGTCTTGAGTTATTAAAAATAGAAAAAATAATCCTTAAATCTAAGGGATATATGTAAGATTCTATAATACCATTTCCTGGCCTGAAGCGTCTGGGTAGTGTGTCTCTAATGCTGAAATTTCAATCCTAACTTTTTTTCCTTTTTTTTTTTTCTTCCTTCTTTGCCTGCTAGTAAAGGCAAGTTCTTTTTGCAGCAGATTAAGTTGCTTGAAGTCTCACAAGTGCACATTAGAATATCACCTTAAAGTGTGAAACAAGACTACTAGTTAAGCTCTTTGATCTAGAATTGGAGAATCAGAACTGCTTCTTCAGTGACCAGGGCAGCCATTTACTTAAATGTCCAGACAGACCAGTGACCTAAAAATGAGGACTGTCCTACAGTAGTATTCAGTCTTTTTAAGTGGGTCATACTTGACTACCGAGATGATACTGTTGACTGTTTTCTCCTGTTTTATAACTGCCAAACAGGTGCCAGTTAAACAATCATTTACATAGATCACTTTAATTAAAAAAAAATAATCTTTTTCTATTCAAAGCTATACTAAGTATCTCCAAACTAGTGTGGAAAATCCATGTTTAAAAAAGGGGGAGAGGTAGGAAATTTACATGTACTTGTGACTATTAAAGCAATTCTCTTTAATCACTGCCTCCTCCATATATAGTCCGTTGATCTACAGAATGTAGCCATACCGTAGGTGTTGATATAATTGTCAACTTGGAGATTCAAGTGTATCTTGTAGATCACTGAAAACTCCAGAAATACATTCATTTCTGGGAAAAAAAGTCTCCATTCTTTTTCAGTAGCACTTGATGATTTTTACCTGTTCAGTAAATGTGCAGGTTCATCAGTAGTGTTTCCCTGAAGTTTGGATCTCTCTCTGATTTCATGAAACTTCTTTCATTAAAAAAAATCATGTCCAAGTGGAAATACTAATTGAAAAAGTATTGTTTTATAAGAACTAATAATTTGTTTGTAAAAACTAATGTTCTTGCTGAAAATAACTAATCAAGTGGGGTTTCCACTAAAATTTTTCTGTGACATTTTTTCATTGGGTGTATCAAGTAATCTTTTTGTGCTTCAAACTACATTTTGCTTACTTTATTACCTGTTTCTGCAGGGACACAATTGAAGTTGATGGTGATCCTCAGAAAAGGTACTTTTTACAAATGAATCCATTTCTGTTTTCAGTGATATAAACATGTCACGTTTTCCTGTTTGGCTAAATGAGCTGTGTGGTTTGCCTTAAGGAAAGCTTTGTCTATGGGCAGGTCTTTGTACAGCACAAGGTGATAAACATACAGGTAATTAACAGGATGGATAGGTCCATCCAATGTTAAGGTTTTCTGATATTTCTTTCTAAGAAGACACTCTGACTTGCTTATAACTTTGCCAGACTTGTTAGTATTGAAGTTAAGGTGAGAATGGGAGTGAATGAAAAGTAACAGTTAAATAAGAAGACTAGGGAGGTGAAGGAAAGGTCTGGTACTCTTCTAGGACTGGTGCAAGTAAACATTTTTTTGTTTGGTTTGTTTTAACCTTGTCAAGTGCTTTTTAAAAGAGAACTACCACAACTATGTTAAAATATTGCTGTTACAAGGTGACAAACCAGAGTTAAGATTGACTGTGCAGCATAAGTAAACCCTTTGTGTATATATGTTATGGGATAGTTATTAATTACATGATTACCTTGTTATTTCTTTTGCTGCACCTGGATACCCTACTTAGAAAATATATGTTTATATGTAGCAGTGCTGTATTCTTTTTTTATAAAATAGAATATTTCAGTTGGAAGGGACCTACAATGATCACCTAGTCCCAACTGCCTGACCGCCTCAGGGCTGACCAAAAGTTAAAGCACGTTGTTAAGGGCATTGTCCAAATGCCTCTTAAACACTGATAGGCTTGGGGCATCGACCGTCTCTCTAGGAAGCCTGTTCCAGTGTCTGACCACCCTCTCAGTAAAGAAATGCTTCCTAATGTCCAGTCTAAACCTCCCCTGGCGCAGCTTTGAACCATTCCCATGTGTCCTATCACTGGGTACCAGGGAGAAGAGATCAGCACCTCTCTCTCCCCTTCCCCTCCTCAGGAAGCTGCAGAGAGCGATGAGGTTACCCCTCAGCCTCCTTTTCTCCAAACTAGACAAGCCCAAAGTCCTTAGCCACTCCTTGTAGGACATTCCTTCCAGCCCTTTCACCAGCTTTGTTGCCCTCCTCTGGACGCATTCGAGGACCTTAACACCCTTCTTAAATTGTGAGGCCCAGAACTGCATACAGTATTCAAGGTGAGACTGTAACAACGCTGAATACAGTGGGATCATCGACTCTTTTGACCAGCTGGTCACGCTGTGTTTGATGCACCCCGGGATGGGGTTTGCCCTCTTGGCTGCCAGGGCACACTGCTGACTCGTATTGAGCCTGCTGTCAACCAGCACCCCCAGATCCCTTTCTGCAGGATAGTCAGTATTTGGTACGTGGCTTACTGGGTAGTATAAAAATCTTTCTTTGGGGATAAATTGTTTCTTAGTAGATTTTTTCTGTGGTACTCATGATGGAAAATTGTGAATAAAAATACTGCTCTTCTGTCTTTAAAACCTCTGCTTCTGTTTTAGAAGAAATGAGGAAGTACGTTTAATAAATCAATTGAGAAAATAGAGGAAAAGGTGGTATTCTTGTTTTTTCCTGATTAATACAGATTCTATTTTTTCTAGTACCATTTAAGTATGCCTACATTATAGCCAGAGGTAGAATTTCACCCTATGTTCATGTAGTCAAGGTAGTTTTAATCTAGCTATTTGTATCAGTAACAACATAGCTTTTAGGACAGAGGCTATATAAATCCATTGAAGGCTGTGACTGCTTGAGCAGCAGATTTGTTCTAGTTTCTTCCCCAAGTGGAGCTCCTGAGGGAGAAGGAGAGTTAGTTAATAGGCCACATGCTGCATTGCAGTTGGTCTGGCTCGCCCTTACCTCTTCTCTTATGTATGGTCAGACAATGTAACTTCTGTTGGAGTTCACAGTATATGCACATTTCTGGTAAAAGTTTCTCTTGAAATGAAGAAGAATATTAGTTATTGCTAACTCGTCTAAATCTGAAACAGTTTCACTGAAGAAAAGTCCTAGGGTCTTGTGAGCCCAACGTACTCCTGTGTTTGGGTTTACCAGACTGTCTGGAAGATTCCTAGGTTCCAGTGAAATCCCAGGTTGAAGAGCTGCATCTCCGAGTCATGTGTTAATTTGGCTCTGGCTGCTGGATCCTCGCTGGGGTCACTGCTCAGCTACAGGTAGAAGCAGCTTTTTGGGCCTTTCCTAAAGCTGTAATCTCCAGCTGTCCTTCCACTTCCTACTTCTGGTTCCTCATAGGAAACAGCTGCTGACTGATCACCCTGTCTCCTTATAATCCTTCTGGTACCACATATGCCTCTTCTAAAATGGTCATAGGCTAGCAGGTCTGTCCTCTGGAATGGAGTGTAGAGTACTGCATGAGATGTTTCCACTGCTGAATTAAAAAAATCTGAAGAACTGCTGTAGAAAGATTAAAAATATTTGTATCTGTTCTTCTTTTAAAGAAAATAGTAGCCAGTGTTTGTATGGGAACTGCCTCTCTGCAAGTACCAAATTGCTCATACTGAACTGGTGTCCTGGTTTCAGCTGGGATAGAGTTTATTTTCTTTCTAGTAGCTGGTATAGTGTTATGTTTTGGGTTCAGTGTG